>NW_024070191.1:33136956-33375677 GCF_014754425.2 Oryx dammah | reverse complement strand
AATTTGGATTCATATACAAAAGTTATTGAAAACCAGATGTTTTTTAATTCATTTTTTAATTGGAGTATAATTGCTTTCCAATGTTGTGTTAGTTTCTGCTGTACAACAATATGAGTCAGTATACATATATCTCTTCCCTCTTGAGTGTCCCTCTCATCTCCACCCCTCTAGGTCATCACAGAGGCCCGAGCTGAGCTCTCTGTGATATACAGCAGCTTGGTAAATTACTTTGAATCAACATATAATTGGACTGTACCTGTGTTTCAGTGGCACAGATTCTCTTGTTGTTTTGAGAGGGCATTAAATTTGTTTACCCTTAATATCATGAGGTGGTGCAGTGGTAAAGAATCCACCTGCCAATGCAGGAGATGCAAGAGATGTGGGTTCGATCCACGAGAGGGGAAGATCCACTGAGAAGGGAATGGCAACCCACTCCAGTATTCTTGCCTGAAAAATTCAATGGACAAAAGAACCTGGCAGGCTACAGTCCATGGGTTCGCAAAGATTTAGACAATTGAGTATGTCCATGAAAATGCACAATATCATCATAATTGGTTTGGTGGAATTCTGATTGCTTGACTTATATTTTTTTAATTTTAATTTTCTGGTTTATTCCTTTTGCTTATTTGGACCAATTGGCCATAGATTTACTTTTCTAGTTTTATGCAATATCTTTATAATACCAAGGTGAATATCAACTTTTTTAAATTAATGCAATCAAAATTAAAACAATATCACTTATACATTTGTTATGTAAATTTAACCTTATCTACTATTACTGTTTCTTTTTAATTAGCCTCAGTTATATCTGTAATTTTCACTAAATAATTTTTAAAACAGATCTTTTTTTTTTTTTTTTTTGGTCTTAAATACTAGTCTTTATTTTTACACAAAGCAGTGCAAAATGAGGCAGTTCCCCAAAGGGTGACTTGAAACTAGAAAATCTGCGCTGAAAGCGAGAGTGTTAGTGTTAGTTGCTAAGTCATACCTGACTTTTTGCAATGCCATGGAGCCTGCCAGGCTCCTGTGTCCATGGGATTTCCCAGGCAAGAATACTGGAGTGGGTAGCCATTCCTTTCTCCAGGGGAGCTTTTTTTCTTTTGTTTTTTTTTTTTAAAAAAGAAGAATCTGTTAGATGGTAATATCAACCTAATATATTCTAAGTAGCAGTGCAGTATGACAGGAATATGATAGTATGATAGAATGAAATAAGTTAGAATGTAACACATAAATATTAAATATACATATAAAGATTAAATTATATATATTTAAAAGAAATATATAGTGCACTTTGGGGTATAGTCACAGAAGTTTGGGAAGCACTTTTAAGATTAAATGTATTTATTCTATGATTATATTATTTGAATTTCAAATTTTTATAATTCAAATTACTATAATGATATGTATCACTTTTTAAAAGTTAAAAGATATTGTTATGTCTTCAGTTAAAACTGCAGAATTGATAAAACGACGTCGTGCCTCTCAAAAAAATAACCTGATGATAAGTTTCTACATTTTCTTACCTTTCTTCATTTTAATGGCTGTGGTTGCTCTTAAATGGAATAAATTGAAGATATTTTGGAACAAAGAGGGAACTGTAAGTGGGGAGTAAGTAAACACATTGTTTTTTATATTCAGTATTTAAAAGGCTTTATGAGAAAATTCAAATGTTATTCAGAATATTTTATTTTTTATTTTTTTTCAGAATATTTTATATAGGGACTCGTATAGATTGGTGTAATGCTTGTGTTTTTGTGTGTGTGCATGTGTGTGTGTTCTTAGTCTCCCAGTCGTGTCCGACTCTTTGGAACCCATGGACTGCAGCCCGCCAGGCTCCTCTTTCCATGGGGATTCCCCTGGCAGGAATACTGGAGTGATTTGCCATGCCCTCCTCCAGGGTATCTTCCCAACCCAGGGAATTGAACAGGCATCTCCAGCACCAAGGGCTTCCCTTGTGGCTCAGCTAGTAAAGAATCTGCCTGCAATGCTGGAGACCTGGGTTGGGAAGACCCCCTGGAGAAGGGAAAGGCTACCCACACCAGTACTCCGGCCTGGAAAATTCTATGAACTCTCTCAAAGAGTCAGACATGACTGAGCGACTTTCACTTTCACTCCTGCACTGCAGGCAGATTCTTTACCATTTGAGCCACCAAATGAAGGCTTATAAGTCACTGATAATGCTTATAATTCTACCAAATGTTTACAAATATACCAGATTTTTTTTTTCCAACTTTAGGCACATGGGTATCCTTCATGCCCATATACGCCCAGGAACAACTGAATTTACTCAGTAAATCCTCAGTATCTATCTAGTAGAACGTCATGTTGGCTATAATTGCTTTGGACATTTCTGTCTACTTCCTAAGCAACCCCATTTGCCTTGTCTTGACATTTGGTGGTGCCAAGAAGCTAGAATATGCTGGAAGGTAAAAGAGTTCCAGAAAAATATCTATTTCTGCTTTATTGACTATGCCAAAGCCTTTGACTGTATGGATCACAATAAACTGTGGAAAATTCTGAAAGAGATGGGAATATCAGACCACCTGACCTGCCTCTTGAGAAACCTGTATGCAGGTCAGGAAGCAACAGTTAGAACTGGACATGGAACAACAGACTGGTTCCAAATAGGAAAAGGAGTATGTCAAGGCTGTATATTGTTACCCTCCTTATTTAACTTATATGCAGAGTAGATCATGAGAAACGCTGGGCTGGAGGAAGCACAAGCTGGAATCAAGATTGCCGGGAGAAATATCAATAACCTCAGATATGCAGATTTCACCACCCTTATGGCAGAGAGTGAAGAGGAACTAAAGAGCTTCTTTATGAAAGTGAAAGAGGAGAGTGAAAAAGTTGGCTTAAGCTCAACATTCAGAAAACTAAGATCATGGCATCCTGTCCCATCACTTCATGGCAAATAGATGGGGAAACAGTGGCTGACATTATTTTGGGGGGGGCACTCCAAAATCACTGCAGATGGTGATTGCAGCCATGAAATTAAAAGATGCTTACTTCTTGGAAGGAACGCTATGACCAACTTAGAGAGCATATTAAAAAGCAGAGACATTACTTTGTCAACAAAGGTCCATCTAGTTAAGGCTGTGATTTTTCCAGTAGTCATGTATGGATGTGAGAGTTGGACTGTGAAGAAAGCTGAGCAGAATAGAATTGATGCTTTTGAACTGTGGTGTTGGAGAAGACTCTTGAGAGACCCTTGGACTGCAAGGAGATCCAACCAGTCCATCCTAAAGGAGATCAGTCCTGGGTGTTCATTGGAGGGACTGATGTTGAAGCTGAAACTCCAATACTTTGGCCACCTAATGCAAAGAGCTGGCTCATTTGAAAAGACCCTGATGCTGGGAAAAATTGGGGGTGGGAGGAGAAGGGGACGACAGAGGATGAGATGGCTGGATGGCATCACCAACTCAATGGACATGAGTTTGGGTAAACCCTGGGAATTGATGATGGACAGAGAGGCTTGGCGTGCTGTAGTTCATGGGGTTGCAAAGATTCAGACACGACTGAGCAGCTGAACTGAACTGAATGATGAATAGAGATGGGGCAGCACAGAATATGGGGCCAGAGACAAGAAACAGAGATGCGTCAGCATAGAATACATGGGGCCAGTGACAATGAATTGGAATTGGTGATGGACAGGGAAGCCTGGAGTGCTGCAGTCCATGAGGTCGCAAAGATTCGGACATGACTGAGCGGCTGAACTAAACTGAATGATGCCAAATAGAGACGGGGCAGTATAGAATATGGGGAAGGTGAGAAAATATAAGGTCACAAAGAGTGAGGGAAAGCACATATAAAGGACTTGGCCTATGTTACACGAAATTAATATTGCTCATGTGTTTCAGAAATTAGAGTTAAGGTACTTGCTCAGTTTTTCCTTTTTTTAGAACAAAATTTAATTACTTCTTTTTAAAAAATGAGGTATAATTATCTTATATGATATTAGTTTCATGTGTATAATACTTTGTATATGATGTAAAATGATCATAGTAAGTCTAGTTAACATTTGTTATACATAGTTGCAATTTTTTTTGTTTTCCTCCTGATGAGGACTTTTAAAATCTACTCTTTTAGAAAGTTTCATATATGCAGTTAGTTATTACTGACTGTAGTCAGCATGCTGTCCATTACATCCCCATGACATTTATTTTTTTATATAGAAGTTGTACCCTTTGAACTTACTTACCGGTTTTGCTCATCCTCACTCCAACCCATTACATATGGCAACACCAATTTGTTCTCTGTATCTATGAGGTTTTTGTTTGTTTGTTTTGTTTTTTTTTTGATCTACGTATAAATGGGATCATACATTGTCTTTCTCTGTCTGACCTTATTTCACATTCATACAGCTTTTTCTTTCCTGTAGCACAAATATTGTTCACAATTTGCTTAGTAAATATTTAGGAAGACGAGAATGCAGAAGTAAGTGTAAAGATTGGGTCTCGTTCCTTCATTGTAAAGTAAATCATTTTTGTTTCTCATATGTTTATCGGAGATAAAATGATATAAAATTTCTATCAGCACCTCTGCTTACAAAGTGAGTTAATCTTAGTTATGAACAAGGTAGCAGCAACCAGTAAATTCAGGGCAGTATTCTGCATGATTCATATGGACATTTATATAATCATTCAATTGTTATAAATGATTCAATTGAATGATATTTGGCATAAGTCTTCCTGGGCTCTTATTTAAGACATGTTCGAAAAATCTGAATACTTGCAAAGCTGAACCTGACTTCTGGAAGAAATGGTATACTTAGATATCACTGACCATAAATAACAAAATCTGCCTAAGTTTTAAAAGCATCAGTCAATTGTTTCAGGGCTACAAGGGCAAGAAATGATGTAGGGCTGAAACACAAAAGGGTGGTAAGGAACTGGATGGCAGTGAACTTGGTCATTCTCTCCATCACCCAAAGGCTTTTATGATTGACATCATCTCTTTTTGTCTATGTTCATTCATTCACTCCAAAAGAACTGCTCTGCTTACACACAGCCCAGAGTACCTCTCTCAACCATTCTAGTTTCATTTTCAAGTAAAAATCCTAATAATCTCTCAAAACCAGTATCTGTTAGTTAAGAGACATCAACAGACAGAAATAGCTGTGCAAGTGTATCTAGTTTAAACAAGTGTCCTGTCAGGATTTATAATCCCAAATTGGATGTTCAAACCTGATTTTTACCATCTGTAGCCAAAGAACTATAGCCATTACAAGGAAACTACACCATAATATTACTCTTCAACAAGAACTGAGTGTGTATAGGAGCCAAAGGGGAACTGGAGGCTGGGTGAATACCACAAAGTGTAAACAGACATAACTGAAAGAGAGGCCTCATTAAGGAGCTCATTAACAGAAGTGAGATGACTATTCACATGGTTATTTGATAGAAATAATAGAATTGAAGTCATGATAATTTAAGAATTAATGTGTAAATTGTCTTTAACTTTGGAGAAGCTTTAGCATAGATTTTTTTAATATTTCATCCTGTCTTCCATGTAGATAACATAGAGAAAAGTAATAGATGGATTTAACTTTGAAATTTTTTAAATACTTAACATATTAGTTTTTAATTTTTTATTTTATGTTGGAGTATAGCACATTAACAATGTTGTAAATAGTTTCAGCTAGACAGCAAAGGGACTCGGCCATACATATGTATGTGTCTATTCTCCCTCAAACTCCCCTCCCATCCAGGCTGCCACATAACCTTGAGCAGAGCTCAATGTGCTATACAGTAGGACCTAGTTGGTTATCCATATTAAATATGTGTGTACACATCCATATCCAGTGTGTACATATTCATCCCAAACTCCCTATCTAGGCTTCCCCCTCATCCTTCCCCCCTGGAAGCCATAAGTTCACTCTCTAAGTCTGTAAGTCTGTTTCTGTTTCTAAATAAGTTCATTTAGATACTGAACTTAAAAGATGTCATACAATATTTTTCCTTCTCTGTCTGACTTACTTCACATAAGATGACAATCTCTAGGTCCATCCAAAATGCAGCAAAGTGCTTTATTTCTTTCTCTTTGATGGCTGAGTAAAATATTCCATTGTATATATGTTCCACATTTTCTTTATCCATTTTTCTGTTGATGGATATTTAGGTTGTATCCATATCTTTGCTGTTGTAAATAATGCTATAAGGAAAGTCTCCTGCATTGTAGGCAGATGCTTTAACCTCTGAGCCACCAGGGAAGCCCTCTATAAGGAAAAATATCTGCAAATCAATCAGTGTGATGTACCACATTAACAAAGCAAAGAATAAAAGCCATATGCTCATCTCAATATATGCCACAAAAGCTTTTGACAAACTCAACACCATTTATGATAAACATTCTCCAGAAAGTGGGGATAGAGGGAACATATCTCAAAATAATAAAGGCCATATATGACAAACCTACAGCTAACATCATACTCAGTGGTTAAAAGCTGAAAGCCTTTCCTCTAAGATCAGGAAGAAGACAAGGATGTCCACTGTCACCACTTTTATTTAACAGTTTTGGAAGTTCTAGCTACAGCAATCAGAGAAGAAAAAGAAATAAAGGGAATCCTAACTGGAGAAGGCTATGACACTCCACTCCAGTACTCTTGCCTGGAAAATCTCATGGGCGGAGGAGTCTGGTAGGCTGCAGTCCATGGGGTTGCTAAGAGTCGGACACGACTGAGCAACTTCACTTTTACTTTTCACTTTCATGCATTGGAGAAGGAAATGGCAACCTACTCCAGTGTTCTTGCCTGGAGAATCCCGGGGACAGGGGAGCCTGGTGGGCTGCCGTCTATGGGGTCGCGCAGAGTCCACACGACTGAAGTGATTTAGCAATTGGAAAGCAAGAAGTTAAATCGTCACTGTTTGCAGATGACCTGATACTCTACATAGATCTTAAAGATGCCACCAGAAAACTACTGGAGCTCATCAGTGAATTTGTTAAAGCTGCAAGTTACAAAATTAATACCCAGAAATCTCTTGCATTTATATTCACTAACAACAAAAGATCAGAAAGAAAAATTCAAGAAGCAATTTCATTTACTATCACATCACAAAAATAAAATACCTAAGAATAAACCTATTTTAGGAGACAAATGACCTATACTTAAAGTATAAGATGCTGATGAAAGAAATTGAAGAAAACAGAAACAGACGTAAAGACATACCATGTTTATGAATTGGGAAAGTCAATATTGTCAAAATTAATATACTACCTAAGGCAGTCTATAGATTCTGTGCAATCTCTATCAAATTTTCTGTGGCATTTTTCACAGAGCTAGAACAAGAAAACCTTAAAATTTGTATGGAGACACAAAAGACCCCAAATAGCCAAAGCAATCTTGAGAAAGAAAAATGGAGCTGGATAAATCAGACTTCCTGACTTCAGATTATACTACAAAGCTATAGTCAGCAAAACAATATGGTACTGGCACAAAAATAGAAATACAGATCAGTGGAACAGGATACAAAGCCTTGAAATAAACCCATGCATCTATGGTCAAGTAATCTACAACAAAAGAAGCAAGAATATACAATGGAGAAAAGACAGTCTATTCAACAAATGGTGCTAGGAAAACTGGGAAGCTGCATGTAAAAAAAAAATAAGAAGGATTTAGATAATTCTTTAAATCATTCACAAAAATGATATATTTAAAAGTTAGGCTACCATTGGTAAATATACCCCAGTAGGATATATGATTCCTGAATGGGATATAGGAAGAAAAGTGGATATTGGTACATATTAACTAGTAATTAGTAAAAGACTAGCTGTTTTTGTCTTCTTGAGTTCATTTAAGATTACAGTGTTTCCTAACCTTAAAACAATCTATTTCTTTCATACAGATCTCCATCTGAAATCAGCAATAGTAACGGCAGTCAGTCACACAGGTAAAGGTGAAGTAAAATAATCAAATTATTGACAAAATGATATAATTCATTAAATATTTTTAAAATATTTTAACAGTACTTCATTATAGGAAATATATTATTTCCATTTACTGTTTCCAATTATTTCATCATTTTGATATCTAGTCATTACTATCATATACTAAAAGAAAGACTAAAACAAAGCATTTGGTGTTGATATTACTTTATACTTCTATAGAAACGTTTCATGTTAACTCGAATTATCCAGATTCATTAGCCACAATTTTTGTAAAAAGAAATTGTTTTAAAGGGATTTTAAATGCATTCTTAAAATATTTATGAGCAATCATGTATTTGTTTGGTGTATTTAAGACACCAATCTGCATTAACAGATTGTCTAAATGAGAGTTTTATACACATTGCCTCCCAACACTTGTATTTCTTCCTCATTGACTCCCTCGTAATTGGTCTCCTTATTTTAGATTTAAGAAAACAGATATTAAAAAATGTAAGTAATTCCCCACGTGTATAGAATGGTAGTAAGTTTTTGAGTTTGAGATTAAGATGATCAGACTCCAGGATTGAAACGCTTAAAAGTGAAAGTGTTAGTCTCTCAGTCATGTCCGACTCTTTGGAACCCATGGACTGCAGCCCGCCAGGCTCCTCTTTCCATGGGGATTCCCCTGGCAGGAATACTGGAGTGATTTGCCATGCCCTCCTCCAGGGTATCTTCCCAACCCAGGGAATTGAACAGGCATCTCCAGCACCAAGGGCTTCCCTTGTGGCTCAGCTAGTAAAGAATCTGCCTGCAATGCTGGAGACCTGGATTTGATCCCTGGGTTGGGAAGTACACCAGTACTCTGGCCTGGAAAATTCTATGAACTCTCTCAAAGAGTCAGACATGACTGAGCGACTTTCACTTTCACTCCTGCACTGCAGGCAGATTCTTTACCATTTGAGCCACCAAATGAAGGCTTATAAGTCACTGATAACGCTTATAATTCTACCAAATGTTTACAAATATACCAGATTTTTTTTTCCAACGTTAGGCACATGGGTATCCTTCATGCCCATATACGCCCAGAAACAACTGAATTTACTCAGTAAATCCTCAGTATCTTTCTAGTAGAACGTCATGTTGGCTGTAATTGCTTTGGACATTTCTGTCTACTTCCTAAGCAACCCCATTTGCATTGTCTTGACATTTGGTGGTGCCAAGAAGCTAGAATATGCTGGAAGGTAAAAGAGTTCCAGAAAAATATCTATTTCTGCTTTATTGACTATGCCAAAGCCTTTGACTGTATGGATCACAATAAACTGTGGAAAATTCTGAAAGAGATGGGAATACAAGAACACCTGACCTGCCTCTTGAGAAACCTGTATGCAGGTCAGGAAGCAACAGTTAGAACTGAACGTGGAACAACAGACTGGTTCCAAATAGGAAAAGGAGTATGTCAAGGCTGTATATTGTTACCCTCCTTATTTAACTTATATGCAGAGTTCATCATGAGAAACGCTGGGCTAGAGGAAGCACAAGCTGGAATCAAGATTGCTGAGGGAAATATCAATAACCTCAGATATGCAGATTTCACCACCCTTATGGCAGAGAGTGAAGAACTAAAGAGCTTCTTGATGAGAGTGAAAGAGGAGAATGAAAAAGTTGGCTTAAAGCTCAACATTCAGAAAACTAAGATCATGGCATCCTGCCCCATCACTTCATGGCAAATAGATGGGGAAACAGTGGCTGACATTATTTTGGGAGGAGGGGGGCACTCCAAAATTGCTGCAAATGGTGATTGCAGCCATGAAATTAAAAGATGCTTATTTCTTGGAAGGAACGCTATGACCAACTTAGAGAGCATATTAAAAAGCAGAGACATTACTTGTCAACAAAGGTCCATCTAGTTAAGGCTGCGATTTTTCCAGGAGTCATGTATGGATGTGAGAGTTGGACTGTGAAGAAAGCTGAGCAGAATAGAATTGATGCTTTTGAACTGTGGTGTTGGAGAAGACTCTTGAGAGACCCTTGGACTGCAAGGAGATCCAACCAGTCCATCCTAAAGGAGATCAGTCCTGGGTGTTCATTGGAGGGACTGATGTTGAAGCTGAAACTCCAATAGTTTGGCCACCTAATGCAAAGAGCTGACTCATTTGAAAAGACTCTAATGCTGGGAAATTTAGGGGAGGGAGGAAAAGGGGATAACAGAGGATGAGATGGCTGGATGGCATCACCAACTCAATGGACATGAGTTTAAGTAAACCCCAGGAGTTCATGATGGACAGGGAGACCTGGCGTGCTGGAGTTCATGGGGTTGCAAAGAGTCAGACATGACTGAGTGACTGAACTGAACTGAACTGAACGATGAATAGAGATGGGACAGCACAGAATATGGGGCCGGAGACATTATCCAGATTCATTAGCCACAATTTTTGTAAAAAGAAATGACTTTAAAGGGATTTTAAATGAGCAATCATGTGTTTGTTTGATGTATTTAAGACACTCATCTTCATTTACAGATTGTCTAAATGAGAGTTTTATACACATTGTCTCTCAATGCTTGTATTTCTTCCTCATTGATTCCCTGGTTATTGGTCTCCTTGTTTTAGAAATAAGAAAACAGATATAAAGCATGTAATTCCCCACGTATATAGAATGGTAGGAAGTTTTTGAGTCTGAGATTAAGATAATTATACTCCAGGGTTGAAACTCTTAAAAGTGAAAGTGTTAGTCACTCAGTTGTGTCCGACTCTTTGCGACCCCATGGACTGTAGCCTGCCAGGCTCTTCTGTCCTTGGAAATCTCCAGGCAAGAATACTGGAGGGCTAGCCGTTCCCCTCTCCAGGGTGTTCCCTACCCAGGGATCAAGCCCAGGTCTCCTGCATTACAGGTGGATTCTTTACCATCTGAGCCACCAGAAAAGTCCTGAAACTCTTAAGAACTCCACAGTTTTGCCACATATTTTCTGATATAAGACTGGGGATGGGAATGGTATGTACATTTATGAGGACCTAGTAGATGCCAGGCAAATGCTAAAAGGCACTCACCCTCCAAGGCAGAAGAATAATTCTTTACAATAAGATGAGATAAAGAAGGCTTCTGTATATACTGTTCATATTCCTAAACCAAATGTGTATAGAAATCATGATATATGATATTTCACATACTAGACATCACTGGGAGTAAAGGAAAAGAATCAGAAACTCATCTAAGAATGAGATCACAAGTTCATCTCTTTACTTACCTGCCATATGTGACCATGATGGAGAATCAAGTCATTGGATCTCTATTTCCTTTTCTGCCACCAAAGAAAATATTCATAACTCGTAGCCTCAATGTAAAGTAGTCTTATTTCTGCCTAGAGTAGCCTCTACCTCTTCTCTCAGCAAGTTATTAAAAGCCCACATCTTAGGTGAAGACTCGGGCCCGTGGCTGTCTTCTTCTCATCTCCTACAATCGTAGTTTTGTCATCACGCTGAGTGCCTTCACCCACTCCTCACCTCCACACAACTTTACTCATTTTCTCCTAGAGCAATACATTGAGCTCTCCAGCTCTCGGATTTTTTTTTCTCCGACTAAGTCATAGCTTCAATCTCATGCTTTCTTTTGCATTTTTTTTTTCCTGTTTCTCATAGCCTTCTCCTGCCAGCAGTACTTTATGGTCATATTAAGGACTTGCCTCCAGAATGTGACACATTCATTCCATAAACATATTTTATAAGTTGATTGTAAAGTGTGATGAAAGGTAATTCATTATATGGAAAAGATGAGAGAAGGAGGAACTGGGGAGCAATTTTAAATATGTCCGACTGAGTAGGCCCTGTTGAGCAAGTGATGGGTCAGCGATGAATTGAAGGGAGGTACAAATAATTACACAGTTTAGATGTTTGAAAGGAGTCTCCTGAGTCAACTCACAGAAGGCTTTTATTTGGATCCAGCACAACAAGAGAGGAATACAGGCATACACTCAGCTCCGACACAAAGTTCCTTATTTTAAATTGTAAACAGTCCATCATAAATCCAACTGCCCTTATCTCAGCAAAAAGAGAAGCCAGGTATTCACGCTTTCCCACAGGTAAAGAGAGAGCTTCCCACAGGTAGATTCACAGCTCCAATGCAGCCGCAAACCACCTCTCTCTCACCCAGGCATCGAGCTGGCAGGGCTATCAATGCATGAACCCGGGTAGGAGCTTTTCAAGCACATGAATGATCTAACAACAACAACAAAAAAAAAAACCACCTTAGGACTGATCCAGGAGAGAAAGGATGTTACCTCATACCAGGGATAGTAAAGATGGTCTTAGGAATACACTTTGAATGTGAACCAATAGAGTGAGTTGACAGTTTGGATGTAGAGTGTAAGAAACAATACTTCAGTGATGTTCCTTGCTGAAAGACAGCCAGGCTACATAGTTAACCCAGAGCTCTCTGTTCCTAAATGTGTGCTCTTAAAAGATTAAAAAGATTTACTTTACAGCTTACAGATGATGAAAGAGAAGGTCTGCATAGGTAATCATGAGCTAAGTCTGATATGCCATGATTCAGAGGTTACATTTTCTCTTTTATCTGAGTAGGAATGTAGTTGAAGTATTTTTGAAGTGGTAAAGGAGGATTTAGCATGATATGGTCTGCTTTTTACAAGTTTCACTGGGATAAATTAGAAAATGCAGTCAGATTTAGTCAGAATGGAGACTAGTGAAACAAAATGAACAGTAAAATCGTGAAGAGGGCAGGACTGGCTGAGACGGAAAGAATGACAACGAGAGACCTAACAGGAATAGGCTGGTTGAAGTGCTGACTGGCTCGATGATTCGGTTTAGAGTAAAAGAGATCGGCAGAGACTTAAACAGTCGACACAACAGATAGTGATACCTTTTACTATTGACATACTGTATAGCTGGTGAGAACCAGGTTGGTGTTGGAGTGATGAAGTAGAAGGGAGTAAAAAAGGAGTTTGTTTTGAAGATATGTATGTGGGACACCTGTCGGAGAGGCACAGAGGACTATTGGAAGTTCTCTTCCTCTGTATATAAAACTTGAGAAAATAATCATTATTAATAATAATGGTTATTATTCCCTCTTCCCATGTCGTATTCCTCATGATTTTCTTCAACCCATATAAAACTTGCATGAATGAGACATATATTAACACTAGTTTATGCCTTTTGTTTAATTTATTTTTTATTTTACTTTACAATTCTGTATTGGTTTTGCCATACATTGACATGAATCCACCACGGGTGTACATGCGTTCCATGTGGCTATCACAGATGATTAGGGGAAAAAGTTAAAAGAAACAAAAAAACTTGGGTTTGCAAAATGTATGGAGCACAGACGTAAATTGTGACAGTATAAATTGTCTTTGTATACTATTTAATGGGTATGCATGTAGCTGTGAAGTGAAATGAGAAAGCTTTTATTAACAGCTTATAAAATGTAGCATTTCTATTTTCCCATATTTCTTTTACAGCAGTGACTAAACAAAAAACAAAAAACAACAACAAAAAACACAGCTTGGAGAAAAGATATTAGCAAGAAACTGGCAAGATTCAAAAACGAAAAAAAAAATCTTCTCTTCTCCCTTTTGTGATGACCCAAAGCTTTCAGTTTCACAAAGCAAAGTAAATCCTGTGAGTGAAAATATGCAGGCTTGTGTCTATTGATTCTGTTCCCGAACCCAACTTCATGTGTCCAACTCAGAGTAGAAACTTAAGAGCTTGGAGCAGAGAAAGGTTTATTGTAAGGGGCAAGGAGAACCTTCAGCTGATGTTCAAAACCCGAAGCTCACTGATATTTTTAGGGGAAGAGTTTTGTTTTTTTTTCCTTGTCTTTTTTATTTTTTATTTTTTTAATTTTTATTTTTACTTTATTTTACTTTACAATACTGTATTGGTTTTGCCATACATTGACATGAATCCGCCACGGGTGTACATGAGTTCCCAATCCTGAACCCCCCTCCCACCCTATATCATCTCTCTGGATCATCCCCGTGCACCAGCCCCAAGCATCCTGTATCCTGCATCAAACATAGACTGGCGATTCGTTTCTTACATGACAGTATACAAGTTTTAATAGGTAAAATTTGGGGCAAGGGCTGCAGCATGTGGAACTTCCCTCTGACTTGCTAGTGGTGAGATAACAGGGCCGTGTTCCAGCCATCTCAGTCATCAGCCTTTCCAATCAGTGTGGGTCCACTTGCTTGTGCTCAGCCTGCAGTGACCTCCTCCGTCTGGGTCGAGGGGGCCCTAGTTCCTGCTGAAGAACTCAAAGACACGCACAGACTGCTAGCCCATCACCCGAGGAGGGACCAGCACCAGGCCCCTTGCTGCAGCAATGTTTCCTCCTGCCTCCCCTCACTTCCCCGGTTAGCAACTGTTTGAATATGCCCTTTGGAACTCGTGGAAGGTCGAGGAAGCTGAAAGCCTTTTTCCTTCAAATAAGAAATGGGACCCACGGAAAGACTTTTGTGTCCAGGAGGGCCCCACAGGGTCCTGCTCAGCTTCAGTCCTTCTACCGCCATAATCCTCTAGTAGGAAACAAGAAAGTTGGTCTCTTTCAAACCTGGAAGGTTGTTCCATCCCAAACAAACATTCCATCATGCACTCCTGCCACTGACTGCTCTCAGATTCCCAAAGCTCTGGGACTCACTCCCACCTCAAGACAGGACCCCTGCGTCCACTTTTTCCAATAGCTCACGATTCTCACACGCTCCCCTTCCAAGTTCTGGGATGTTCCGGGGAAGGCTGTACAACTTCTACACAACTTAAAAGGATGATATGGGAGAAGGGTCTTTGAACAACTCTGGCCAATAAAACCAACATCTTAGAAGAAGTGGACCATTTCCATTAGAAACAGAATTTTTCCTAATAAATATAAAGAGAATATCCAAATATGTGTTAAGAAAGAAGATGTATAAGTAAAAATCAAAACATAGCAAGAAAGCAACAACAATAAAAATCTGTCTCACGAAGAAAATCCTAAATCCAAATCACTCTACTTCTAGAAAGCAGCCTATATGTGAAAGAAGGTTGTTTTAAGTTGCTCGTCTCTTTCCTGCCTAGAGAAGTTTCTTCACTGTTTGTTGCAAAGCTATATCTGGTGGTGCTGAATTCTCTTATTTAGATTTTGCTTGTCTGTACAGCTTTGATTCCTCCATCAAATCTGCATGAGAGCTTTGCTGGGAAGAATATTCTTGGTCATAGGTTCTCCAGTAACCCACTGCAAAATTCTTGCCTAGAGAATCCCTCAGACAGAGGAGGCTGGTGGGCTACAGTCCATGAGGTCATAAAGAATTGGACATGATGGAAGCAACTTGGCATGGCACAGCACAGGTTCTTCCCCTTCATCACTTTAAATACATCATGCCACTCCATCAGGCCTGCAGAGTTTCTGCTCAGAAATCATCTGATGACCTTATGGGAATTCCCTTGTATATTATCATTTTTTACCTTGTTGCTTTTAATGTTTTTTCTTTGTCATTCCATTTCATCCGTTTGATTACTATGTATCTTGGCGTGTTCCTCCTTGTGTTTGTCCTGCCTGAAACTCTACACATCCAGTACTTGGGTGCCTATTTCCTTTCTCATGTGAGGGAAGTTTTCAGCTGTTATATCTTCAAATATCAGGGATGTGTGTAATACGAATACTGATGCCTTTAATGCTGTTCCAGAGATCTCTTTAAAAAAATCTTCATTTATTTTCATTCTTTTTTCTTTATTTTGTTCTGTAGCAGTAATTTCCACCATTCTGTCTTCCAGGTTACTTATCCATTCTTCTTCCTCATTTGTTCTGCTATTTATTCCTCTGCTTTTTTATTTATTTCAGTTATTGTATTGTTCATATCTGTTTGCTTGTTCTTTAGTTCCTCTAAGTCTTTGTTAAAACTTTTTGCATCTTCTCAGTCCTTGCCTTCATTCTTTTTCTGAGATCTTGATCATTTTCACTATCATCACTCTGAATTCTTTTCCTGCGAGTTGGCTAGCTCCACTTCACTTTGCTGTTCTTCTGCAGTTTCATCTTGTTCCTTCATCTAGGACACATTCCTCTGCCAATTTTCACTTAACTTTCCGTGATCGCAGTTTCCATTCTGCAGGCTCAGGGTTGTAGTTGTTGCTTTGGCTGTCTGCCCTCTCATGGATGAGGCTAAGATGCTAGAACAGGGTTCTTGATGAGAGGAACTGATTCCTGCTCAGTGATGGGTATAGCTCGGTCTTGTCCCTCTCGTAGGTAGGGCTGTGCTCAGGGAGAGTCTAAGCCACTTGTCTGCTGATAGGTGGCGCTGTGTTCCCACCCTGTTGGTTGGTTGACCCAAAGCAACCCAGCACTGGAGACCACAGGCTGCTTGATGGGCTCATGGCAGCCTCTTGGAGGGCTTACATCAATAGATTCTTTCCCAAATTGCTACTGCCAGTGTTTTTGTCCCGGCAGTGAGCCACAGCGGCCCCTACCTCTGCAGGAGACCCTCCAATACCAGCAGCTAGGTCTGGCTCGGTGTTTTATGGGGTCACTGCTTTTTCCCCTGGGTCCTAGTACGAATGAGACTTGTGTGCACCCTCCAATAGTGGAGTTTCTGTTTCCCTCAGTCCTGTGGAAGTCCCTGGATCAAACCCCACTGGCCTTCAAAGCCATATTCTCTGGGGACTTTTCCTCCCATTGCCAGACCCCCCAAGCTGGGAAGCCTGATATGGGACTCAGGAACTTTGCTGGTGTGGAATATTCCGTGGTGCTATTGTTTTCCGGTTTGTGGGGCGCCCACCTCGCTGGTATAGGATTTAATTTCACTGTGATTGCGCCACTCCTGCCATCTTGCTGCGGTTTCTTTTTTTCTTTGGATGCAAGGGACCCTTTTTTGGTGGGTTCCAGAGTTTGGGGAGGAGTTTCCAGGTGGCTGAATGTGCCTGCCGATGCAGGAGCTACAGGAGATGGGGATTTGATCCCTAGGTTGGGAAGATCCCCTGGGGGAGGAAATGTCAACCCACTCCAATATTCTTGCTGGGAAAATCCCATACATAGAGGAGCCTGCCAGGCTACATTCTGTAAGGTCACAAAGAGTCTGACATGACTGAGTGACTGAACACACAGAATATTTTGACAGTGATTGTTCAATAGTTTGCTGTGATCTGGGTGTTTTTTTAAGAAAGGTGTAGATCACATCCTTCTTTCTACCATCTTGAGCTAATTATCCAAATCACTCCATTCCTAAGTTTCAAGAAATATTAAAAGAATAAAGGGATAATATAGCCCAACTTATTTTATAACTCCAGCACATCTCTGATACCAAACACAGTAGCTTCATTAAAGTGAAAATGACAGGCAAATATTTATGAATTTGAATGCAAAAATTCTAAACAAAATGATGGCAAATTAATCTAGAAAAATATAAAAAGGGTAATGCATCATGACAAAATAGGATTATTCCAGGAATACAAACAAGTCTGTTCAACACTGGAAAATCAGTAAGCTTAATTCACAACATCAATAGAAAATGGAAAAACTATATGATAAATTTATACAAAATGAAGCTTTAGATAAAATCCAACTTCCCTGATAAGATATTTATCATGCAAATACCAGAAAATTGGGGAAAAGTAAATTTCTGATCTCGAATGGGTATCTACAAAAGTCCAATAACACAAACTCCAGTGAAGAAGATATTTGTGACTATTACATCCAATGACAGCATCATATCTAGAATCTATTAATAAGATCTACATATAATAAAAGAAACACATGGCCACTTAATTGGAAAATAGACCAAGTTTTCAAACAGGCATTTACCAAGACTATATAAATAGCAAATTAAACTTGTGCTAAAACTCACTAACAACCACGAAAATAAAAATTAAAACAAAAATGTACAACATCTACAGGTCCACCAAAATGACTAAAATGAAATAAGCATTAAAACAAAAACAAATATAAGCATTGATATGACATGTAATTCTTGTACATTTCTGGTGGGAATACAAATTAGTACAGTAATCTTAGAAAACTTTTTGAATGTACCTACTAACATATACACTGTGATCCAGCAACTTTACTCTAGAAATACACCCAGTGTAAATCACCAAATGGCATATACCTAAGTAAAAAGTGGTATTTGTAATGATAAAGGTCAATTTATCAAGAAGACAAAATATCCCTAAATGGGCATATTAAAAAATGATACATCTTCAAAATGCAAGAATCAAAAATTGACAGACCTCAATGAAATAGAAGGGCCAAACATAGTTTGTTTTGGTTTTGGTTTTGATTTTGGTTTTTGGTTATTTTCACTGATCCAAAATATTTTTTTAATTGAAATATAGTTGATTTACAATATTATATTAGTTTGAGGTGTACAACATAGTGATTCAAGAATTTTTATAGATTATACTCAATTTAAAGTTATTATAAAATATTGGCTATATTCTCTGTGCTGTGCATTATATCCCTGTAGCTCATTTATTTTATACAAAGGGGTCTGTACCTCTTAATCCTCGTACCCCATTCACTCTCTTCCCCCCTTTCTTCTCCCCACTTTATAGTTTGCTTGCTATATCTGTGAATTTGCTTCTTTATACTCATTTGTTTGTTTTATTTCTTAGACTTCAAATGTAAGTGATAACATACAGTATTTGTCTTTTTCTGTCTAACTTATTTCAGCAAGCATAATATCATTTGCAACAACAGATATGGACCTGGAAGGTATTATGCCAAATATGTTCTAATAGCTGCAACTATAATGAATAAAATTATAATCAATAGTAAAATAGAAAAAAAAACAGATAAACATATTCATTCAATGTGTGATATACAGCAACAAGAGAAAAAAATAGCTGTTGCTATTCACAATATGTATGGATCTCCTAATAATGTTGAAAGAACTTAAAGATAAAAAGAATACATGATGATTAGCTCCATTTATATAAGTTCAAAAACAGACAAAACTATTGTGTTAGAAGTAGTGATTGTCAGGGGCTGCTGACAGTTGTCACAGTTTGGCAGCTTTAGTATTTCCATATTTTATTTTTTGATCTGGATCTAGGTATTAATTATACTGGTCTGTTCACTCGAATATTGAGCTGTATGTAAATATATTATTTATTATGTATATAATATGTTTATTTATAAATATATATATTTGTACACAATATATTGGACTTCCCTGGTGGCTCAGATGGTAAAAGGTCTGTCTACAATGCGGGAGACCCAGGTTCAATCCCTGGGTTGGGAAGACCCCCTGGAGAGGGAAATGGCAATCCACTCCAGTACTATTGCCTGGAAAATCCCATGAATAGAGGAGCCTGGTAGGCTACAGTCCATGGGGTCGCAAAGAGTCGGACATGACTGAGCGACTTCACTCACTCACTCACTCACACAATATATTATATATAAAAGTTCAGTTAAGGTACAGATGAAACCTTTCTGTTCATTAGCTCTTCAACCTTCTGTTTCAAAACTGATGCTACACTTTCTTAACCAGAAGGCAGAGTCACGCTGGGTTGCAGCCTCCTGCATAGGCTTAGGGGCCCAGGCCGCCCTTATTGAAGAGCACACAGCATCCGGAGTCTGGACCCAAGGCTCTCCCAGCCGCCCGCCTCCTGCAGTGTGCGTGGCCCTGAGGCGCCTCCTCGCGCTCCCCAACCGTCCTGTAGTCAAGCCAACGGCTGTCATTCGGCCGGCATCCAGGACATTAAGCCATGTTGTGCCTTCTGTCTCTGCTCCTGGGGCTCACCGGGCTTCAGACAGACGACAGTAAGTACAAAATCCCTCTTCTGACCTGTTGGGAATGTCAGGGCTCCCTTCCGTTTTCCTCTAAGAGGCCGGCTATCTCTGTGAAAATGCTTTCTTGACGGGAGCTCCAACTATGTAAGTCTGAAAACACTCTCGCATTGCCTCCTTCCCCAGTCAAAATCCACTTTGGTTGCGAGGGTCTTGACCACTCTTCTTGAGACGGTAGTAAATATGTGCGATGCCGATGCCGGGGCTGGAGCACATGCCTTAAGATGATCTCTGGGTTCTGTTTTTGGAAAGTCCGAAGGATCTGACTTTCTTTGTTCTAATAATGCTTGGACCTATTGCCTCAGGGTTACCGGAACCTGCCCACAGGGCAATATTCCCAAAGCAGCATACTTATTTCTCTTGAAAAGATTTGTAATTCTAGAAAAAAGTGGATATTGAGGGTATTTGAAAAGAGAGCAGAAATGAGGGGTAGCATGTAGAATATTATGTGTTTAGATGAGGAAATAAATAATGGGGGAAGCTGTGAGGTGATGGAGGTTGCCCCAGTAAAACATTTTGAACCTTGCAGATTCTGAAAGACTACGTGTGCAGTTTACAGTTCCGGAGAAAATACGGTCAACATCAAGTGGAGGAGTAGAAACACATGTAATTAAAGCACTAACATTTTCCACGAACTAAAAAAAAAAAAAAAGCATGTGAATATTTTGTTCCTAATAAGTAAACCTGGTGTTTTTCATCCTTGCACAATTCCTGAATTTTATATTTATCCCTAATTTTTCTTAAGCGAAAAAGCCCTTTTGAAAATGAACCAAGATTAATGGTGTTTCATAGAAATATGGTGAAGTGATGCTTATATTAAAGTCCCAAGGCCCATCTTCTAAATGTTTCCCTTTTGAGTGTCTGAATAATCTCTGACTTGATCCATTTAGAGTCTCTTGACCCTCACTCACCATGCAAGACTTGGAGGATTTTTAGTTTGTTTAGTAAACCTATGGCATCCTTATATGGAATGATAAGCATTTGATTTAATGAAATGTTACATGAATAATTTTTACATCTTGATTGCAAACATGTTAATCATTAAGAATTTTTTTCATGCCATCTTAGTTTGTCTTGGTTCAGGTATTTGTTTTCTCTTTTTTATTCTTTGAATCAATTAGAAAGATTCTTATTTTATTAATTTCCAGAATAATTTCTAAAGAAATGAAGTATGATTTTTGAAACACTACACCTGAATCTTCTTTTTGATTGAGTAGTAAATGTTTAGATAATTTGAATGCAAATACTTACTTAGTAACTACTTACTGCTCACCCCAACAAATATTACAAGCTTAAAACTGTCAATATATAATTTATAAGGGAATATGTATTTAATGAAAACTTTATTTAAGTAGAAAACAAGACATTTAACAGCATTTAAAGAGTGTTTTATCTTTTATTAAAAAAATCTGTGGGATTACTTGGTCATATTAGAAAATATACACAGAATCTACTTAAGAGGGAACTGTCTTTAACCAAGTTTCACCAGATTCTGTGACAGTAATTCCCATAAGAGAAGCAGAAAAAAAATCTTTCCTCAACTGTCACATTCATGAGGGAAAATTTTTGACTATTTTGTTAATATATCTAATTCCAATGCCTAGAACAGTAATGAATACATAACAAGGGATTAATAGTATTTTTGAACTGATGAGGTTATCATACCTACTGATTTCACAAATGCTACAAACACAATATGCAATGTGTTATATTTATAATTATTATAATTAAGACATTATCATAAGAGAATATTTAGTCTTCAAAAGACTAAAAGATTTTAAAAATAACTGAGTGGAATTTCTATGTGAAAGATATGTGTGTAAAATCAAGAATTAACAGTAGACCAGAGACAGCTGAAGAAATAAACAGATACAACATATAAATGGCTAAACAAAAAAGGGAGAATTAGAGGCTTATAGATACAGAATAATTAGAATTCCTGGAAAAGAGAGAGAAAAGGTCTGGAGAAGAGGATACATTAAACATAGATGAACTGAGATCAGGTATCACAACACAGAATAAATGCAGTTTATTAGAAATTAGATTACATTAACACTTTCAGATTACAAGAGAAGAAAATATTTTAAATAATGTACTTCAGCAGGTAGACATTGAAACTGAGACAAGAACAACATAAAAGCAGGAACTGGTGAAAAGTATGAATATGTATAACTCAAAATAAATTGAATATACAATTGTAATTGTAACAAATAAAAGAATACAAAGCATACATATGTCTTGATACAATGGAGAATTAAATTTTAAATTAAACTTTAAAATTTGATTAAGTTTATCAGAAATCACATACATTTCAAATTGGATTTTAAAATATATACCTACAAGAGGAACACCTATATCACAAGGGAGCAGAAAGGTCTAGCACAAAAATAAGAAAAATTGTACAAAGCAAATAATAAAGTTAGCATTTACTATACAACCATTATTTATCAGACAAAATTTATCAGTATTAACAAAATCAATGAATATTGCATCCAAACTTGGAACAGATTTTATAAAATCTATAAATATTAAATATGTGCAGTTAATTCTTTGCTATACTACATAAATTTTCAATTGAGTAGTTATATGCTTTTAAGTACAAATTTTGCAATGACTTCATTATTAAACAAACACACTATGGATTAAAATGATCAATGTTTTAGGTTCTATCTTATTGGCAAAACATTAAAAATAAAAAAACTATACAAATGAAGCAAATATTTTAATATTTGATTCCATTGGAATATGTCAATATTAAATTATAAATTTTCCTCTTTTTATGTTATTAGTGTGCTTTAGGATGTGATTATTGGTAGCATAAAAGGTAGTTTTCCTTTATAACATTTTTCTCACTTTTCTTTTGCCTTTTTAATCCACTCTCCTGCCAGGTATCTTACAACATTTTAATTGAAGGGAAAACATACACTGTGAACCTAATGCAAAAGTAGGTGACCTACATTATTTTATCACCTTTTCTTTGTTCTATTTATAATTACTATTTATATAAGAAAGTAATTATTTTGCATTCTTTAATATTTTCAGTTGCTGGGTATTTGTCTCTTATTTTATGCTTCAGGAAAATCTTTTAAGCATATATATATTAATTATCTTGAACTTTTCATTAATACATAAATATGACTTGTTTTCAAGTTATCATATTCAACTATATTTGAAAGAACATAGTGGATTTTTGAGTGGGAAGAACAGTGATTTTTAAATTAGTTTATAGATCAGAATGTATTAAGGACTTGGAATATAACTGTAATTACCCAAACTCAATCCCATAAAAACTGAAGAAATTAGTTTTTAAAAAAAGCACACCATATTTGGGAATAAGGAAAAATCAAAACTGTAGTGTTCTTTTTTTCTATGGGTCCTTAAAAGTTTTAGTCATTCTGTCTCTTTATATTATCTTCATCAAGAATATTCTGGCTTTTCTTACCACTTTCATTTTCATATATTTTACAAAAAACTCTTCCACAAAGAAATGTCCATAGATATTGATTGTTACCTCATTGAATCTACATAGTACTTTCAGAGGAATTTTTCCTGTCATTCCCTTTCAATTTTTTATTCAGTCAGGAATTTTTTTTAATTGAGTCTGAAACTCTTTTAATGCAATCCAAATTATTATTTTCTTTGTAGGTATTATTATTTTCATATTTTGAAAGAAATCTTTGTCTCCTTAAAGTCATGAATTCAAGCTGCCACTTTTGTCTAATAGTTTTTATTGTTTTCACTTTCATACTCAACTCTAGGATTCATCCAGAATTGATGTTTGTATGTTTCATGAGCATGGGAATCCAGATTTGAATTTTTTTTGTATTAGCCTCCAATGAATCCAGCACATGCTACTGAAAAAATAATTTTCCCATTTCAGTGTAATGAAATGTTTGTCATAATTCAAAAGAGTGTTTATGACGGGGATCTCTTTCTGGACTATTTTCTCTAATTTTAGGTTTACTCCCAACCTCTATTTATCTGTACAGATATCACACAGTATTAAGTACTGTACTAAGTCTAGCTGTGTTCAACAATTTTAAGATGCTCTTGTTTTTCTTGATCCTTTGATTTTCCATATTACGTCTGAAGTCATTTTGTCTTTTGTACATTTTATTTTATATTCCTTTTTCATTTGTTGTCTCCACTTTAATGAATCTATTGTTTTATATGATACCATTTTCTCTCAATTAAATTCTTGTTATATATCTTTTTACTATTCTTTAGTAGTTTCTCTAGACTATCATATTAGTTCCTGAATTATTGAATCTAATATAAATTATTACTTTTACAAGTTACTCTACATTGCTGGAGGCTTCCTTGGTGTCTCAGATGGTAAAGAATCTGCCTGCAATGCAGGAGACCCTGGTTCAATCTCTGGGTTGCAAAGACCCCCTGGAAAAAAATGGCTACCCACTCCAGTGTTTTTGCCTGGAGAATTCCATGGACAGAGGAGCCTAAGTGGGCTGCAGTCTGTGGAGTCAAAGAGTCAGACACAACTGAGGAACTAACACACATACATTGTTAGATCATTAAGCCATTTTCATTTCACTTGTCTTCTACTTTTTCATTATTTTTCTTGTATGCTTTTAAGCCCCAATGTACTATTAGGATTATTTTTGTACAGGAAATGTCCCTTTATAATTAAGCATGAATTTACCCATTCTGGTGCTCTTCGTTTTTCCTACATTTGTTTCTATCTGCAGTTAGTTTCTTTATGTCTCAGGAATTCTCTTCACTTCTATTGTAGGTCTGCTTGTTTTTGATTAGCTTGCATTCAGTGTTAAACATTAGCCTTATTCTTTTTCTTACTTTAAATATTTCAATTTATTGTATATCAAATTTACTTAAGTTGAAAATATACAAAAATGACTATATATTTTTTTTTAAGTAAAAGATTTAGAAAGAAGTTCACAAAAAAAGTTCACAGTAAATTTCCTGAGTGGTGAGATTGCAAAGTGATTTTTTTTCTATGTACATTTACGCATTTTTCTAAATTTTCTAGAATACATACATACAGTTTCCTGTGTCACTTGTAACAAATCACCACAAATGAAGTGGATTACAACAACAGAAATTTATTGCCTCACATTTTTGAAGGCCAGAATTCTGAAATTAGTATCACTGAGACAAAATGAAGATGTCAGCAGGACTAGGCTCCCTAGGGGTTATGAGGCATAGCGTGTCTTCCACCCCTCCCTGCTTCTGATGGTTGCCAGCTTTTCTTGGCCTGTGACCTTATCATTTGAATCTTCAGGACCAGCATCTTTCAAATCTCTCTTGGCTCCATCTTCACCTCACCTTTCCCTTTGTGGGCAAAAGGGAAAAAAAAAAATTAGATGAATTGAGAGAGTAGCAGTGAAACATGCACTACCATGTGTGAAACAGATAGCTAGTGGGAAGCTGCTGTGTAGCACAGAGAGCTCAGCCTGGTGCTCTGTGATGACCTGGATGATGGGGTGGAAGGGGCTCAAGGGGGGCTTTCAGGAGGGAGAGGGACATATGTGTCCTTATGGCTGATTCACATTGTACATCAGAAGCCAACACAACATTGTAAAGTAATTATCCTCCAATTAAAAATAAACCTTAAAAAATCAAAAAAAATGAAAGAAGATAATTTTTATGTGAGTATAGTTGGTTTACAATGTTGTGTTAGTTTCTACTGTATAACAAAGTGAATCAGCCATACATATACATATATCCCCTCTTTTTCAGATTTCCTTCCCATGTAGGCCACCACAGAGCACTGAGTAGTTAGTTCCCTGTGTTATACAGTAGGTTCTCATTAGTTATCTATTTTATACATGGCGTCAACAGTGTATATACATCAATCCCAGTCTCCTAAATCATTCCACCCCTCTCTTTTCCCTCTTGGTGTTCATATGTACATTTTTCTTTTTTTTTTTCAACTGTGTCTAACCTTATTCTTAAAAACGTTTTGCTGGAATAACTTCTGGGATGACCTTTTTAAAATGACTTTTGTCCTTTAAAAGTATTTCATTGTCTTCTAGCTTTCTTTCTTCATTTGTATTGACAACTTAAGCTGTCAGTCTTACTGCCCTTTAGTTTGGTTTAAAACCTTTAAAACCTGAGCCTCCATGCTCCAGATGGGAATTTAGCCTGAAAAGGAGAGGGAGAAAGAGAGAGAGAGATTTGACACAGGGGAAACCAGTCTTTCCAGTGGTTCTACAGCCTTTAAAACTAGTAATGTAGGTGTACTTTTCTTTGCTTTTATCATGCTTGAATAAAATAGGATTTATTGAGTCTATATCATCAATTTTGAAAAAAAAAATTGGTCTTATTTTCAGAGATTTAAATTTAGCTCCTTGGCTACTCTGTGCAACTTCAAAATTTGGCAACTGATTTTACAGGGAAGGAAGCTATGTCTTTGATACAACTTAAGTATTCATATGTTTATTCCAGAACTGCACAGCCACCAAAAGTTCTGCTGGTTTCTAGACTCCTCAGTAATAGCTTCCTCCCTCGGCCAAGCATAGATATATGACTTCTTTCTTTGCCAAAAGAAAAAACAGTACCTGTATATCACTAGCTAAGTCTCTTCATAGGGCTTTCAACCCAGAATCTGTGCATTCCTTAGAACTCCACTCCATTATGTGTTACTTTCTTTTTTGCTACAGGAAAGAGAAAAATTTTGTCCTGCTTGTCAGTGCTTTGGCTCTTTGAACTTTTGCTTTAACAAATCCAGACTGCCGTGACAGTCACCAATCTTTATACTATACATATTGAGAAAATGAAAATGAAATACCTATACCTATCTTTTCTTTTTATAGAGACTTTTAAACATCCTCTTCCCATGTCTACAAATAATGTATTTTAAGGTGACTTCATGTCATGTTAGTTCAATATTTGTTGACTGTTATTTTCCAGATATTTTTAAAGAGCTTGAATTACATGAGTAAACAAAATGCATATGAATTTTATATTATCAGATGAGACTAATAATAATGTGATTTAAAAGGGGGAATTAGAAAGAATATTAGAAAGTGACACATGCTTAAGCAAAATTATAGAGCAAAGTAAGAAATGTCATTTGAAAACCATATGCTTCGATAATTGGGAAAGTTGCCAAGTTTTATAAACTTGTCAAGAGAAGCCTCAGGGAGATGAGGGTATATAAGCAAAGACTCGAAGTAGGTGAGACAACCAGCTATGTTGAAAAACATCCCAGGAACAGGCAACAGCTAGTGCAAATACCCTGAGATGAAAGTTTTCCCATTGTGTTTAAAAAACAGCAGGGAGGACAGTGTGACAGTGAGGTGAATGAGGAGAGGTCTGGAGACTAGAAATTTTAAGCCAAATTAGAACTCTGTGTGTGTGTTTGTGTGTGTGTGTGTGTGTATGTGTGTGTTGTGTGTGTGTGTTGTGTGTGTGTGTGTTAGTCACTCAGTTGTGTCTGACTCTCTGTGACCCCATGGACTGCAGCCCACCAGGCTCCTCTGTCCATGGAATTCTCCAGGCAAGAACACTGGAGTGGCTTGCCACTTCCTTCTCCAAAGTTAGAACTAAATTCTTGTATTCAGAGAATCTGTCTCCTTTCTCTCCCTTTCTCTCTCCCTTTCTCTCTCCCTATCTGTAATAAATATAATAAATATCTTTTCAAAATAAAATCTAGGAAACACATTTTCCCTTAGATACTTATTTAATTTTCCGTGGAAATCTTCTTTTACAGAGCTTTCTTACCTCATAATTTTAGAGTTTATGGTTACAGTGGCACAGGAAGTATGAAACCTCTTGAACAACAGTTCCAGGTATGTTTCATTGTCTGTTTTGCCTTTATTACATGAGCTTCTGTGACCATCTTACTTAGGGTCCACATGGTGCTAGCATGTAAAGGGCTGGAGTTTTGTTTTGGCATAAATACAACCGTTTCCTTTTGATGATGTATTTTCCGTTAGCTTTGTGACACGGGCGGTTAAACAAACCGCTTATGACTGTGACGCGTTTAAGCTACTGTTTCATGATGCCGCACATGGATGTGATAAAAGGGTCGAATATGGAGTGAGATACTTACAATGAGAGAACGTGACTTGAGTCAGAAAAGCTAAATCTGGAAGAAAAGGAGAATGCAAAGACTTATCTGAAGTATGTTCAGGGACCAAAGAAGTACACACATTACATTTCATGCACATTAAGGAATATACTAAGTGTTCATCTATTTGGAATATTCAGAGCTTCATTTAATAAAGCTTGTGATTTGTTGTAAAAATAATATAGAAGGATGTATAGAATTTCAGGGATTACCCATTCCTGAAATGCTGTTTTTGTGTTTTCCATTTACCATGCCCCACCAATACCTGAAACATATGGTGATATCTAGTCTCAGAGAAATCCACACAGAAATGGTTTTGAGCCAAGCCTTCAGTAGAAGAAGGTGGCCCAGGAAATGGGTTTTAAGATAGCAGGAGGCATATCTCCATTCCCCATGGGGAATGGGTCTAGGGCCAGTGACTCTGAGATAGCTAAGTATGTCCACAGTGTGAAACACCTGGGCAGGAACACAGCAAGCAGGAGAAGGATATGAGTGGGCCAGGCCATGAAAGATATGCTGCGCCATGGAAATCCATGCGGACTCCATCCCTACTGACACAGGGAGCTGCTGGGGAGATATCAGCCGGAACTAGCCTAGCCATGTTCACACTCGCCAGTGGCTGTTTCTGTTAGCAGGATAGAAGGTGAACCAGGGAAAGAGGTGGAAGGACTTGCTAGCCTGGGAAAGCAGAAAAGAGATGACCACAAGTGCTGTGCACGTGTGGCAACTGGGGAATGAAGAGGCTCGTCCAGTGCAGCCTCTAACACCCGCACCAGAAGGTCTGGTTAACTAAGGTGGTGACTGGTAGGACTGGATGAGCACCATCATCCTTTATCACTGCTTTCTCTTTCCCTGGTTTCAGTTACTTGCTGTCAGCCAGGTGGCACTAGTGGTAAAGAACCCGCCTATCAATGTAGGAGATGCTGAAGATGTGGGTTCAATCCCTTGGTCGGGAAGACCTCCTGGAGGTGTTCATGGCAACCCACTCCAGTATTCTTGCCTGAGAATCCCATGGACAGAGGAGCCTGGCAGGCTACATAGAGCATGGGGTCACAAAGAGTCGAACACAACTGAGCGACTTAGCACGCACCAATACCTGTTTGATTTTTTTGTATGCAATCCTGATTTCTGTGTAGCAAATTATACCACTATGTTGAAGTGAAAGCATTTTTATAGACTAAGGGAAAATAATAAATATGGTGTGTTCTTTAACTTTTGCCAAACAGAGTAGACAAATATGTGTGAATCATCTATGGAGTTGGCTATACAAATGTATAAATAATGCATACTGTCTAGAAGTCTTATGATATATACACTTATGCATTATACATATATAATAGACATACTGTGTGGCATTTTGTGTGTGTGTGCATGTGTGTGTGTCAGTGTGGTAAAGAAGAGTGTGTGCATGCTCAATTATGTCCAACTCTTTGTGACCCTATCGACTGTAGCCCGCCAGGCTCCTCTGTCCATGGGATTCTCCAGGCAAGAATACTGGAGTGGGTTGTCATTTCATTCTCCAGGGATCGAACCCACATCTTCTCTGTCTCCTGCACTGGCAGGCATATTCTTTACCACTGAGCTACCTGGGAAACCTCGAGAGGGAGAGAGACACATCTAAAAAGAAAAAAATAGAAACAATAATATGCAAGTGGCCACAATGTCCCACACCTACTTTTTATGTGATTCTATATACCTGACTACCCTAGTGGCTCAGACGGTAAAGCGTCTATCTACAATGTGGGAGACCTGGGTTCGACCCCTGGGTCGGGAAAATTCCCTGGAGAAGGAAACGGCAACCCACTCCAGTACTCTTGCCTAGAAAATCCCATGGATGGAGGTGCTTGGTGCAGGCTACTGTCCATGGGGTCGCGAAGAGTCGGGCATGACTGAGCGACTTCACTTCACTTCATATACCTAAGACCTAACTCTATTTCCTCCCTCCCCAGGAGACAGTCATGAAAGACAAATGTGTAATTAAAAAGACAAATCAAAAACTGTTTTAGTAATAACCTGAATGTACTAAGTTATTGAATGCTGGCCTCAAATGCCATGTTGGCAAAGTATGTTTGCCAAAGCTTCAAGCCTCTCTTCAGTGTAGGAAAAATCAGGAGAGTTTATTAAATTAGGTTAGAAGCATATAAATCTGTTTTTCCTGAATTCCATAAATGATTTTCATCCCTTAAATCTTGCTAATTAAAGGCTTATCTACAAGAAACCAAATCAACCTATCAGACACAGAATTTGTTCCCTGATCATTTCAGTTCAGTTACTCAGTCATGCCCAACACTTTGTGACCTCATGGACTGCAGCATTCCAGGCTTCCCTGTCCATCACCAACTCCCAGAGCCTACTCAAACTGGTGTCCATTGAGTCGGTGATGCCATCCAACCATCTCATCCTCTGTCGTCCCCTTCTCCTCCCACTTTCAATCTTTCCCAGCATCAGGGTCTTTTCCAATGAGTCAGTTCTTTGCATCAGGTAGCCAAAGTATTGGTGTTTCAGCTTCAGCATCAGTCCTTCCAATGAATATTTAGGACTGATCTCCTTTAGGATGGACTGGTTTGATCTCTTTGCACTCTAAGGGACTCTCATGAGTCTTCTCCAACACCATAATTCAAAAGCATCAATTCTTCAGTGCTCAGCTTTATTTATAATCCAACTCTCACAACCATACATGACTACTAGAAAAACCATAGCTTTGGCTAGACAGACCTTTGTCAGCAAAATAATGTCACTGCTTTTTAATATGCTGTCTAGGTTGGTCATCACAGGGTTGTTCCCCATGTCTGCAGCTTACTTTATGATCTCTTCAGGACAGAGAGATACTCATAGTGGTTAAAAATAAAATTACAAGATGGAGTAACAATCTGAAATATGTGTGCATATAAAAATAGATGTCAAACTATAGGAGGCAGAAATTGACAGAAATGAAAAAAATAAATAATTAAATTATTATTATTGAAGATTTAGACTTTTCTCTCTATGGTGCTAGTGATAAAGAATCCACTTGCCAGTGCAGGAGACCCAAGAGATGAGGGTTTGATCCCTGAGTCGGAAAGATCCCTGAAGTAGGAAATGGCAATCTGCTCCAGTTGTCTTACCTGGAGAATCCCCTGGACAGAGGAGCCTGGCAGACTACAGTCCATAGAGTCACAAAGAGTCAGACACAACTGAATACGTGTGACCCACACACACACTCTGTCTCTCTCTCTCTCGATAATCAATAGGTGAAGTAGGAAGAAACTCAGCAAATATATTGATGACTTGAGCAGAACTATCAATCAACTTGATCAAATCAAAATTTGTAGGAGACACACACAACAGCAACATTCTTACTGTTGCTAAGTTTATGCACATTCATTTTGAGTGCTAGAAGAAGACCAAACAAGCTATGGTAAAGGAAAACAGTGCAGAAAAATGACAATGAAAAAAATATGAAAAAACTGGGAAAGGAAATTGTATAAAAATAATAAACTTTTGATTACTCTATCAAAATTTCATTCTCTGCTGACCTAAAATGATTTATTTATTGATTTCCAACTTTTCCAATCAACTTATGTATAAGATTGATATAATTTACTGATAATTTTGGAGAATTAGATATCAGTCTGGACCATATAAACCACTTTTGCAGGAAAATAGTCGAAACCTGGAGGAAAGGAAGAGATATTTTCTCTTGATTGTATAAAGTATGATTTATGCAGATGAAGCTGTATATGAATCCACAGTCAAGAAATACAAATACGATGATAAATCAATGAAGTATCTAAAGAATGTAAGAAACTGTGTTAGTCTATGTCTAAAGAAATCACTCAAAAATTTGCACATAGAAAGTTTAATATAGAGAATTATTAACTGTAACAGGGATTAGAGTAAAAAACAAGAAGTAAAGAGAACTTTAAAGGATTTAGGAATATCAGATACAAGAAGCAGTTGGCAACCTGAGGATGGGTTCAAGAAGCCTGTTTCTTTACCCCAGAGTTGGGATTGCTGAAAGTGGCGTGACCGTGGATCTTCAAATAGCAGAAGTCATGGTGGTGCTGTTCCAGATGATGCTGCTGTGAAATTTCTCTCCAGAACCATCCAAGGGAAATCTGCCCTTTGGGTAGCCAGGAGAGCTGCTCATGAGATGTCTCAGCAAAGTCACTTTACTGCGGAAGGAGAGGGGCCTGGACGGATGGAAACTACTGGCTGAAGGGTGTTAGTGACCACCAGTCACTGAAGCCTCCTGGCTCTGCCACAGCTGTACTCTGTAGGAGCCTACCAAGCTGGCACCCCAGATCCAGACAGCAACGCTGTCTTCCCATGCTCACCAGCACCCCTTACTAGCAAAGCTTGCTCTGTAGCAAAGTAAAAAATAATTAAGGGGCCCATGTTCATTTGCACAAGGCAGGCAAAAGGTTAATTTGAAACTGAGTTGCAGTGCATTAATAATCAACAGAGCCTTACAACTTAGACTATTCAGTTTCCATATGCACTCATTTAAAAAAAAAATTTTTTTTTTTTTTTTGGCTGTGCCAGGTCTTCATTGCTGTGCAGGCTTTTCCCTAGTTGTGGCGAGAGAGAGCTACTCTTTGTGGTGGTGTGCAGGCTTCTCACTACTATAGCTTCTCTTGTTGAGGAGCACAGGCCCTAGGGCACAGGCTCAATAGTTGTGGCACACAAGCTTAGTTGCTCCGTGGCATGTGGGGTCTTCCCCTACCAGAGACTGAACCTGCGTCTCCTGTATTGGCAGACAGATAACTTACCACTGAGCCACCAGGGAAGCCCCCCATATGTATACATTTGAACTCTGAAAAAACACCAGAGTCACCTATTTCTAGTTAACAACATTCAACCAAACTTTTCACAATCAAAGCGATTTTCATTCTTGCACAAATTGATGAGACACACAATCACGTGTCATTGTGTCCATTGGCAGCAATATTAAGCTCTCCACAAATTGTCACAGTCCTGCTGAATACTGTGTTACCATGAGGTTAAATTAACTTGTAAAGTTAACCTCCAACCACTTGTATGTAAGCCGATAATAGGAAGAGGGGGGAAAAGAAGAAAATGGTTGGTACATACAAATAAAGATACATATGCATGTGATCAGCCAAAAGAACATATGCAAAGCTGCTAGAGTCTTCGCTTCTGTGATCAGTTATGATTGCTGTGTGTGACTTCTTTTTCCCACCACCTGCTCCCCATTTCCATTGCTCTCAACAGGACCTACCTAAGCTTCTTATGGATGTTTACCTAGCAGAATAGCACAAATCTTCATTCCCAAAGGGTCTGGATCCTTAATCATATCTTATTTTGGTTACTGTTATATTCAAGTGGATTGAAGACATAGCACTTCTTTAAGCAACAGTTTTCCCTACTCTGTTCAGAGTCAGTCACTCCAGCCACTGGGTTAGCCTGCTCATTTGTACAGTGTCAGAAGTGGCTCAAAATATCCAGGTGGAAGTTTCATCTTCCAAAGTAGTAGAATCATTATTGTGTCCCCGAGTGAACAAATTCCCCACTGGTGGCTGGGGGCTAAAAGTTAATATGGTAGAAAGCAAAAAAAGCTACAAAATAGTTATTAGGTGTAATGTTGGGAAGGTGAGACTCCCATTTCAACACCTTATATCTGGACAAATGTATTGAGCTCTCAGTGAAACTTGCCGTATACTGGTCTCTGATGCAAACAGAACCCCAGCCTTTCAGAGTAATGTCTCCCAACTACCATGGTAAAAGAGTGTTCAGTAAGCTAGTCTGCCTTTAAATTAGATCAGCCTCTTCCAGATGATAGAATATATGGTTAGATATGTACATAAACCAATGGTGGTGATGGTAGTTTAGTTACTAAGTCGTGTCCAACTCTTGTGAACCCAGGGACTGTACTGGCCAGACTTTTCTGTCCATGAGATTCCCCAAGTAAAAATACTGGAGTGGGTGGCCATTTCCTTCTCCAAGGGATCTTCCTGACCCAGGGATCAAACCCGGGTCTCCAGCATTGCAGGCAGATTCCTTACTGACTGGGCTATGAGGAAAGCCAACATAAACCAATGGCTACACTTAATTCACTGAAAAATAAGTTTCTGTATGAGACACAACACTGTGTAGAAGCCACAGCAGTGGATAAGGCTCTCTGTGAGTTCACGAGTGCTGATGCTAGAAGAGGCACCATGGACAGAGAAGGTAGTTTGTGCTTTTCTATAGATATATCAATTTACCAACATCATGTAATGTTGGTGTATGATGATTCTTAGCACTCCCTAAATAATCCTGCAATAAAGGTGGTAGTAATACCCCACTTTTATTTCTGATTTTAGTAATTTGGTTCTTTTAGTAGTCGATGTAGCTTAAGAATTGTCAATTTTAACTTTTCAAAGAACCACCTTTTGCTTTCATTGATCTATTTATTCCTATTTAATTTCACTCTAATTTTCATTATTTTCTTTCTTCTGCTTAATTTAGATTTATATTCTTCCTTTTCCTGAGTTATAGGTGGTTTGATTCTTTTTTCATTATTAATATATGTGTCAATCTATATACATTTATCAAAAGCACTAACTTTTGCCACATCCTATACTTTTTAAGTTTCTTCATTTTTATTTTCCTCAAATATCTTCTGGTTTCATATTTGAATTCTCCTTTAATCCATAGATTATTTAGAGATACGATGCTTGATTTCCACATGTCTGTGAGTTCATCCAAACGTTTTCTGTCAGTTACTTCTAAAAAATGTCATTCTTATCAGAAAGCATACTTTTACTAGTTCTGTACTTTTAAATTGAGGCTTTTTTAATACATGAGCCTATGATCTATCCTGGAAAATATGTACAGGTTAAGAAGAATGCGTGCCTTGTTTTTCTTTGGCAGAGCATTTTACAGATGTCTGCTAGGTTTACTTTTTTTTCAGATTTTATTTTATTTTATTTTTTACTTTACAATATTGTATTGGTTTTGCCATATATCAACATGAATTTGCCACAGGTGTACAGCTTTACTTTTGTTATTCAGTTACTCAGTAGTGTCTGACTCTTTGCGACCCCATGGACTGCAGCACACCAGGCTTCCCTGTCCTTCACCATCTCCCTGCGTTTTCTCACATTCATGTCCATTGCGTGGATGATGCCATCCAGCCATCTCACCCTCTGACGCCCCCTTCTCCTCCTGCCTTCAATCTTTCCTAGCATCAGGTCTTTTCCAATGAGTCAGCTCTTCACATCTGGTGGCCAAAGTACTGGAGCTTTAGCTTCAGCATCAATCCTTCCAATGATTATTCAGAATTGATTTCCTTTAGGATTGACAGTTTGCTCTCCTTGCTGTCCTAGGGACTCTCAAGGGTCTTATCCAACATCACAGTTGAAAAGCATCAATTCTTTGACACTCAGCTTTATGGTCCAACACTCACATCCATTCATGACTACTGGAAAAACCATAGCTTTGACTATACAGACCTTTGCTGACAAAGTGATGTTTCTGCTTTTTAATACACTGTCTAGGTTTGTCCTAGGTTTTCTTCCAAGGAGCAAGTGTCTTTGAATTTCATGGCTGCAGTCACCATCTGCAGTGATTTTGGAGCCCAAGAAAATAAAGTCTTTGACCATTTCCTTTGTTTAGCCATCTATTTGTCATGAAGTGGTAGGACCCAATGGCCAGATCTTCCTTTTGTGAATGTTGAGTTTTAAGCCAGCTTTTTCACTCTCCCCTTTCATCTTTATCAAGAGGCTCTTTAGTTATTCTTCACTTTATTCTTCACTTTATAAAGGTGATGTCTTCTGCATATCTGAGGTTATTGATATTTCTCCCAGCAAGATTGATTCCAGCTTGAGCTTCATCCATTTCGCATGAGGTACTCTGCATAAAAGTACTCCACATAAAAGCAGAGAGGCTCCATATAAAGCCTGACATACTCCTTTCCCAATTTGGAACCAATTCATTGTTCCATGTCCAGTTCAAACTGTTGCTTCTTGACCTGCATATAGGTTTCTCAGGAGGCGGGTAAGGTGGTCTGGTATTCCCATTTCTTTAAGAATTTTCCATAGTTTGTTGGATCCACATAGTCAAAGCCTTTATTGTAATTAAAGAAGAAGAAGTAGCTGTTTTTCTGGAATTTTCTTGCTTTTTCTATGATCCAACGGATATTGGTATAAATTAAGTGGGTTCTCTTAATTTATTTTTTAAAATCTTGTATTTTCTTGCTAATCTTCTACCTAGTTGTTCCATGGATCACTGAAAGTGGAATAGGAAGAAAAAGAAAGTCTTCAACTATAAGTGTTATACTATTTCTCCCTTCATATTTACCAATTTTTAATGTACTATGGTGCTGTTACCTGTGTTTACAAGTGTTATATCTTCCTGATGTGTTGAACTTTTTATCATTATAAAATATTTCTCATTGTCTACTAACATGTTTTTTGTTTTTAAAGTCTGTTTTGTCTGATATACACTATAGTGTTAGGTCACTAGTTGCGTCCAACTCTTTGTGATCCCATGGACCAGTTTCCTCTGTCCATGGATTTCCCAGGCAAGAATACTGGATGGGTTGCCATTTCCTCCTCCAGGGAATCTTTGACCCCAGGAGACCCAGGAATTGAACCCATGTCTCCTGTATTGGCAGGCAGATTCTTTACCATCTGAGTCACCACCAGAATAACTTGGTATAAATGTAGTCAATCCCATTTGCTCAAGATTGCTATTTACATGATACTCTTTTATATTGCTTTAATCAGCCTATGTCTTTGAACTTAAAGCCAGTTATCTAGTAACAGTTTACAGTTGTGTCTCTCTTTTTAACCTAATCAGACAATCTTTACATTTATTTATTGGTGTTTATCATCTGAGCCACCAGGGAAGTCTCATGAACTCCTTATTGTCAAATTCAGACTTAAATTTAAGTAGGGAAAACCACGAGACCATTCAGGTATGACCTAAATCAAATCCCTTATGATTATACAGTGGAAGTGACAAATAGATTTAAGGGACTAGATCTGATAGACAGAGTGTGTCTGATGAACTATGGATGGAGGTTCATGACATTGTAAAGGAGACAGGGATCAAGATCATCCCCATGGAAAAGAAATGCAAAAAAGCAAAATGGCTGTCTGGGGAGGCCTTACAAATAGCTGTGAAAAGAAGAGAAGTGAAAAGCAAAGGAGAAAAGGAAAGATACAAGCATCTGAATGCAGAGTTCCAAAGAATAGCAAGGAGAGATAAGAAAGGCTTCCTCAGCGATCAATGCAAAGAAATAGAGGAAAACAACAGAATGGGAAAGGCTAGAGATCTCTTCAAGATACCGAGGGAACATTTCATACAAAGATGGGCTCGATAAAGGACAGAAATGGTATGGACCTAACAGAAGCAGAAGATATTAAGAAGAGATAGCAAGAATACACAGAAGAACTGTACAAAAAAGATCTTCATGACCCAGACAATCACGATGGTGTGATCACTCACCTAGAGCCAGACATCCTGGAATGAGAAGTCATGTGGGCCTTAGAAAGCATCACTATGAACAAAGCTAGTGGAGGTGATGCAATTCCAGTTGAGCTATTTCAAATCCTGAAAAATGATGCTGTGAAAGTGCTGCACTCAATATGGCAGCAAATTTGGAAAACTCAGCAGTGGCCACAGGACTGGAAAAGGTCAGTTTTCATTCCACTCCCAGGAAAGGCAATGCCAAAGAACGCTCAAACTACTGCACAGTTGCACTCATCTCACATGCTAGTTAAGTAATGCTCAAAATTCTCCAAGCCAGGCTTCAGCAATACGTGAACCATGAATTTCCAGATGTTTAAGCTGGTTTTAGAAAAGGCAGAGGAACCAGAGATCAAATTGCCAACATCCGCTGGATCATTCGAAAAGCAAGAGAGTTCCAGAAAAAACATCTATTTCTGGTTTATTGACTATTTCATGGGAAATAGATGGGGAAACAGTGGAAACAGTGGCTGCCTTTATCTTTGGGGGCTCCAAAATCACTGCAGATGATGATTGAAGCCATGAAATTAAAAGACACTCCTTGGAAGGAAAGTTATGACCAACCTAGATAGCATATTGAAAAGCAGAGACATTACTTTGCCAACAAAGGTCCGTCTAATCAAGGCTATGGTTTTTCCAGTGGTCATGTATGGATGTGAGAGTTGGACTGTAAGGAAAGCTGAGCGCTGAAGAATTGATGCTTCTGAACTGTGGTGTTGGAGAAGACTCTTGAGTCCCTTGGACTGCAAGGAGATCCAACCAGTCCATCCAAAAGGAGATCAGTCCTGGTTGTTTGTTGGAAGGACTGATGTTGAAGCTGAAACTCCAATACTTTGGCCACCTGATGCAAAAATTTGACTCATTGGAAAACACCCTGACACTGGGAAGGATTGAGGGCAGGAAGAGAAGGGGACGACAGAGGATGAGATGGTTGGATGGCATCACTGACTCAATGGCCGTGGGTTTGGTTGGACTCCGGAATTTGGTGATGGACAGGGAGATCTGGCATGCTGAAGTTCATGGAGTCTCAAAGAGTCGGATACAACTGAGTTGACTGAACTGAACTGATGCAATTTTAGATTTATATGACCTTAATTCCAGTGAGACACAGAGACATTTTTTCCTATAAAACTCTTTATTTCCCTTTCTTCTATGGTATTAGTTTTGTACATATTACATCTATTAATGTACAATCCCAACAGTTCACTGTTACAGTTACTTTACTATCTGCAGTCCTTTCCTTAACCTAGTACTTCTTTGTTTCCACTCACCTTCTATATGCTGTTATCAGCAAATATATTCTATTTCATGGACCAAATAATATGCTATATACATTTTGTGGTTTAGTCACTAAGTGGTGTCCAACTCTTGTGACCTCATGGACTATAGCTGCCAGGCTCCTCTGTCCATGGATTTCCCAGGCAAGAATACTGGGGTGGATTGCCCTTTCCTTCTCCAGGGGATCTTCCTGACTCAGGGATCAAACCTGGGTCTCCTGTATTGTAGGCAATATCCTGCATTCAGGCAAATTCTTTACCAACTGAACCATCAGGGAGGCATACATACATATTACTTTACTCAATTGATTTTTAAATCAGTTAAGAGAATGAAAGGGAAAATATGCCCTTATACTATGCTTTTTAAATTACATAGTAACCTTCTTGAGCTCTCTTTGAAATTTTATGTGGATTTGAATTACTATCTGAAATCACTTACTTTCAACCTGAAGAATTTCCTTAAGTGCTCCATGTAAGGCCGGGCAAGTGATAACAAATTCTCAAAGTTTCTGTTCATAAGGAAATAAATTTATTTTATTTTATTTTTAAACATTGCCTTGCTTGATATAGAACCCTTGAGTAATTTTTTTTTCTTTAAGTACATTATTTTAGCCCTCTGCTTCCTAAACTTTGTAGTTTCTACAGAGAAGTCTGATGCAAATATCACTGGAGTTCTCTTTTAAGGTAATTAGTTTTCTCATGCTGCTCTCAAGATGTGATTCTTTGATTTTTAATGTTTTTGCTTATATGTCTATTTATGGATCCCTTTGTGTTTGTACTCTGAATTCATTGAGCTTTCAAAATGTGTGAATTAGTTTTTCAGTAAATTTGGGAGTTTATAATCCAATATAATCTACTCTGCCATTATAATAAAGTAATTTTTAATTCAATAAATTTGGAAGTTTTGGATTTATTTATATTTTTATATCTACCTTGAAAAAATAAGAAGAATTTGAAAAAATAAGTTTTTGATGATTTTTGCCTTGATCCTAATGATAGGGGCTGTCATGTTTAATTTATAATAGAAAAGATCATGGAAGTACACTTATTCTTAGAAACTTTGAGGCACAGTTTTGGAAAACTGAGGTTAAATGTCCATCTAATAATCTTATACATCTGTCTTGGAAACAGTAAGTGTTTGATGCATACACTATATGTATATATGTTTTAAATATTTGAGAATAATATATTTAACATGAAGTATTCTAATAAAAATATATATGTTTTTCTTTATTTTTCAGAATTTTTGCTACTACCAAGGGTATATTGAAGGTTATCCAAATTCAATGGCGATCATTAGCACGTGTAGTGGACTCAGGTTGTGATATATAATTTTACAGTTGCAAAACGGAATTTTTAAGAAATAATTTTCAAATTTAGAAATTATATTCAGAAGTTTTACTTTTATTTTTAATTAATTTTTATTGAAATACAGTTGATTTACAAAGTTATGTTAGATCCTACTGTACAACAAAGTGAGTCAGGTACATGTGTGTGTGTGTGGCTCAGAGGTTAAAGCATCTGCCTGAAATGCGGGAGACCCGGGTTCAATCCCTGGGTCGGGAAGATTCCCCTGGAGAAGGAAATGGCAACCCACTCCAATATTCTTTCCTGGAGAATCCCATGGATGGAGGAGCCTGGTAATTCCATGGAGGGAGAAGCCTGGTAGGCTACAGTCTACGGGGTCGCAAAGAGTCTGACACGACTGAGCTACTTCACTTCACTTCAATCTTCTTTAGATTATTCTCTCATATAGATATTACAGAGTATTGAGTGAAGTTTCTTGTGCTTTTCAGGAGGTTCTTATTGGTTATTTATTTTATATATAGTAGTGTATATATGTCAATTCACATTTACCAATTTAATCCTTCCCTCCACCCATCCCCGTTGGTAACCCTAAGTTTGCTTTCTACATCTGTGACTCTACTTCTGTTTGGTAAATATCCTCACTTGTAACATTTTTTAAAATTCCACATATAAGTGGTATCAGATAATATTTGTCTTTCTCTGACCAACTTCGATCAGTATGACAATCTCTAGATCCATCCATGTTGCTAACAAATGGCATTATTTCATCCTTTTAAGGCTTTTATGGCCTTTATATCCTTTTTATTTACATCTTTCAGTGTAGATATGTAGCACATATTCTTTATTCATTCCTCTGTTAGTAGACATTCTGGTAGCTTCCATGGCTGTTATAAATAGTGCTGCAATGAATATTGGAGCACAAGTATCTTTTCAAATTATGCTTTTCTCTAGATATATACCAAAGGATCAGATTGCTATACCCCACTCCAGTACTCTTGCCTGGAAAATCCCATGGACAGAGGAGCCTGGTAGGCTACAGTCCATGGGGTCGCTACTAGTCAGACACGACTGAGCGACTTCCCTTTCACTTTTCACTTTCATGCATTGGAGAAGGAAATGGCAACCTACTCCAGTGTTTTTGCCTGGAAAATCCCAGGGACAGGGGAGCCTGGTGGGCTGCCGTCTATGGGGTTGCACAGAGGCGGACACGACTGAAGCGTCTTAGCAGCAGCAGCAGCAGCAGATTGCTATGTCACATGGTTGCTCTATTTTTAGTTTTTTTAAGGAGCTACCATACTGTTCTCCATAGTGGCTGTACCCAATTTATAATTTGACCAACAATGTAGGAGGGTTCCCTTTCTTCACACCCTCACCAGCATTATTTATTTGTACGCTTTTTAATTATGGCCATTCTGAATAGTGTGAGGTGGTTCCTCATTGTAGTTTTGATTTGTATTTCTCTAATAATTAGTGATATTAAACATTTTTTAGTTTGAGTGAACTCCGGAAGTTGGTGATGGACAGGGAGGCCTGGCATGCTGCAATTCATGGGATTGCAAAGAGCTGGACACGACTGATCAACTGAACTGAACTGAACTGAATAATTAGTGATATTAAACATTTTTTCATGTGCTATATGTGTATCATCTTTGGAAAAATGTCTGTTTAGATCTTCCATCCCTGTTTTCGATTAGTTTGTTGTGCTTTTTTATATTAAGCTGCATGCACTGTTTATATATTTAAAAGATTAATCCCTTACAGATATTTTCTCCTATTTTGTGAGCTTATATTTTTGTTTTGTTGATGGTTTCTTTTGCTGTGCAAAATTTTTAAGTTATATTATGTTCCATATATTTTTGGTTTTATTTTCATTACTCTGAGAGGTGGATCAAAAAAGATCTTGCTTCAATATATGCCAGAAAGTGTTTTTCCTGTGTTTTCCTTTAAGAGTATTATAGAATCCAGTTTTATATTCAGGTCTGTAATTCATTTTGAGTTTATTTTTGTGTATGGTATTAAAAAATGGTCTAGTTTTATTCTTTTACATATAGCTGTCCAGTTTTCTTTTTCCCAGCACCAGTTATTGAAGACATTGTCTTTTCTCCATTGTATATCTTGCCTCCTTTTCATAGATTAGGTGACCATAGGTCATAGGTTTCGCTCTGAAATTTCTATCCAGTTTCAATATTTCTATTATTGTGCCAATGCCATACTGTTTTGATGAATGTAGCTTTGCAGTATACTCTGAAGTCACATAGCCTGATTCCTCCAGCTCCAGTTTTCTTTCTCAAGATTGCTTTGGCCATTCAAGGTCTTTTGTGTTTTCATACAAATTTTAAATTTTTTTGATTCTAATTCTGTGAAAAATGCCACTGGAATTTGATAGTGATTGCATTTAATCAGTAGATTACTTTGGATAGTATAGTCATTTTGACAATATTGATTCTTCAAATCTGAGAACATGGTATATCTCTACATCTGTTTGTGTCATCTTTGCTTTCTTATCGATATCTTAGAGCTTTCTGAGTACAGGTCTTTTGCCTCCTTAAATAGGTTTATTGCTAGTTACTTGGTTATTTTTTATATGATGGTAAGTAGATTTTTTCATTAATTTCTCTTTTGGATCTTGCATTGCTAATGTACAGAAGTGCAAGAGATTTTAGTGTATTAATTTTGTATCCTACAACTTTACCAAGTTCATTAATGAGCTCTAGTAGTTTTCTGGTGGTATCTTTAGGATTTTCTGTGTATAGTAACATTAATCTGCAAACAGGACAAATTTACTTTTTTTTAATTTTATTTTTACTTTATTTTACTTTACAATACTGTATTGGTTTTGCCATACATTAACATGAATCCACCACGGGTGTACACAAGCTCCCAATCCTGAATCCCCCTCCCACCTCCCACCCCATATCATCTCTCTGGATCATCCCCATGCACCAGCCCCAAGCATCCTGTATCCTGTATCAAACATAGACTGGCACTTCGTTTCTTACATGATTGTATACATGTTTCAATGCCATTCTCCCAAATCATCCCACCCTCTCCCTCTCCCTCAGAGTCCAAAAGTCCATTCTATACATCTGTGTCTCTTTTGCTGTCTCGCATACAGGGTCATCATTACCATCTTTCTAAATTCTGTATATATGTGTCAGTATACTGTATTGGTGTTTTTCTTTCTGGCTTACTTCACTCTGTATAATCAGCTCGAGTTTCATCCATCTCATTAGAACTGATTCAAATCTATTCTTTCTAATGGCTGAGTAATACTCCATTGTGTATATGTACCACAGCTTTCTTATTCATTCATCTTCTGATGGAGATCTAGGTTGTTTCCGTGTCCTGGCTGTTATAAACAGTGCTGTGATGAACATTGGGGTACATGTGTCTCTTTCAATTCTGGTTTCCTCAGTGTGTATGCCCAGCAGTGGGATTGCTGGGTCATAAGGCAACTCTATTTGCAATTTTTAAAGGAATCTCCACACTGTTTTCCATAGTGGCTGTACTAGTTTGCATTCCCACCAACCGTGTAAGAGGGTTCCCTTTTCTCCACATCCTCTCCAGCATTTATTGCTTGTAGACTTTTGGATTGCAGCCATTCTGACTGGTATGAAATGGTACCTCATTGTGGTTTTGATTTGCATTTCTCTAATAATGAGTGATGTTGAGCATCTTTTCATGTGTTTCTTAGCCATCCGTATGTTTTCTTTGGAGAAATGCCTATTTAGTTCTTTGGCCCATTTTTTGATTGGGTCCTTTATTTTTCTGGAATTGAGCTGCAGGAGTTGCCTGTATGTTTTTGAGATTAGTTGTTTGTCAGTTGCTTCATTTGCTATTGTTTTCTGCCATTCAGAAGGCTGTCTTTTCACCTTACTTATAGTTTCCTTTGTTGTGCAGAAGCTTTTAATTTTAATTAGATCCCATTTGTTTATTTTTGATTTTATTTCCAGTATTCTGGGAGGTGGATCATAGAGGATCCTGCTGTGATTTATGTTGGAGAGTGTTTTGCCTATGTTCTCCTCTAGGAGTTTTATAGTTTCTGGTCTTACATTTAGATCTTTAATCAATTTTGAGTTTATTTTTGTGTATGGTGTTAGAAAGTGATCTAGTTTCATTTATTTACAAGTGGTTGACCAGTTTTCCCAGCACCACTTGTTAAAGAGATTGTCTTTACTCCATTGTATATTCTTGCCTCCTTTGTCGAAGATAAGGTGTCCATATGTGTGTATTTATCTCTGGGCTTTCTATTTTGTTCCATTGATCTATATTTCTGTCTTTGTGCCAGTACCATACTGTCTTAATGACTGTGGCTTTGTAGTAGAGCCTGAAGTCAGGCAAGTTGATTCCTCCAGTTCCATTCTTCTTTCTCAAGATTGCTTTGGCTATTCAAGGTTTTTTGTATTTCCATACAAATCTTGAAATTATTTGTTCTAGTTCTGTGAAAAATACCGCTGCTAGCTGGATAGGGATTGCATTGAATCTGTAGATTGCTTTGGGTAGTATACTCATTTTCACTATATTGATTCTTCCAATCCATGAACATGGTATATTTTTCCATCTATTAGTGTCCTCTTTGATTTCTTTCATCAGTGTCTTATAGTTTTTGATATATAGGTCTTTAGTTTCTTTAGGTAGGTATATTCCTAAGTGTTTTATTCTTTTCGTTGCATTGGTGAATGGAATTGCATTCCTATACACTATTAAAGAGAAAGTAGAAAAAGAAATTAAGGAAACAATTCCATTCTCCATTGCAAATTTACTTTTTTTCCAACTTGTACTCCTTTTATTTCTTTTTCTTCTCTGATTGTCCTGGCTAGGACTTCCAAAACTGTGTTGAATAAAAGTGGTGAGAGTGGATATCCTTGTCTTGTTCCTGATCTTAGAGGAAATGCTTTCAGTTTTTCACTGTTGAGAATGATGTTTGCTGTGGGTTTGTCATATATGGCCTTTGTTATGTTGAAGTATGTCCCCTCTATTTTCACTTTTTGGAGTGTTTTTATCATAAATAGGTTCTGAGTTTTGTCAAAGCTTTTGCTGTGTGTGTTGAAATGATCATATGACTTTCCCTCTTCAGTTTGTTAATATGGCATATCATAGTGATCAATTTACATATATTGAGGAATCCTTCCATCACTGTGATAAATCCCACTTGCTCATGAAGTGAAAGTGAAAGTGAAGTCGCTCAGTCATGTCTGACTCTTTGCGACCCCGTGGATTGTAGCCCACCAGTCTCCTCATGGTGTATGATTATTTCAGTGTGTTGTTGGATTCTGTTTGCTAGTATTTTGTTGAGGATTTCTGCATCCATGTTCATCAGTGATATCGGCCTTTAATATTCTTTATTTGTGACATCATTGTCTGGCTTTGGTGTCATGGTGGTGATGGCCTCATAGAATGAGCTTGGGAGTGTTCCTTCTTCTGCATTTTTTTGAAATGATTTGGGAAGAATAGGCATTAACTCTTCTCTAAATGCTTGAAATAATTCACCTGCTAAGTTTCCATCCCTAGCCTTTTGTTTGGAAGTTTTAATCACAGTTTCAATTTCAGTACTTGTCATTATTCTGTTCATATGTTCCATTCCTTTCTGGTTCACTCTTAGAAGCCTGTATCCTTCTAAGAATTTGTCCACTTCTTCTGAGTTGTCCATTTTATTGGCATATAGTTGTTTGTAGCAACTTGTAGTGTCGGTTATAACTTCTTTTTCATTTCTAATTGTATTGATTTGAGTCCTCTTTTTTTTTTTTTCTTGATGAGTCTGGATAAAGGTTTATTAATTTTGTTTATCCTCTGAATGAATCATCTTTTAGTTTCATTGATCTTTGCTAAGTTTTAAAGTGAGGCATGGCTTATTATAGGAAGCTGTCATTAGAAAAGCATGGTATGAAAACTCTTGCAATGTCTCCTACTCCCCTCCTGAATTAAGCATTTATTTTTAGTATATGTGGAAACCATTAGTATTAATTATAGCTAGCTAAATGCCAATAGCATTACTACTACTCATTCCACTCAGTAAATTTGTGGATTATTGGTAATGTTTTCCTACTTCACCACCCAAGGCTAAGACTGAAAATAATCTACATACTATTAAAAACTAATTGTTTCATTTTATTGACTTTAAGAAAAATGAATTATTTTATTTATTTGCTTATTTTTTTTGAATTTGTAGGGGCTTACTACAGTTTGAAAATGTAAGTTATGGAATTGAGCCCTTGGAGCCTTCAATTGGTTTTGAACATATGGTTTATCAAGTAAAACCTAGGGATTCAAGTTCTTCTGTGTATACTGAGAAAGAAATTGAGCCAAGAGAAAAGCCCTATAAGATACAAAATGTAGAGGTGAGTGATCAGTTGAGTAAACTATGTGGTTATTACTATGCAGCCATATCAACAATGTATTTTTTTTCAACAATGTATTTTTATTATAAACCAATTGCTTACAAATTATTGAGAGAGAGCAAGACATACCAGATACTTCAGAGCTTGTGTTGTAAGCCTCAGAATTAGTCACTCAGTTTTCCAGAACTCCAAGCTGGCATTTTCCACCATTAATGGCATTTTCCCCTGTGATCCAGACCCTTGTTGTCTGCAGATGCACTCCTTTCTCCATATCCATTATGTCTGAATTTTGATAAAATAAACATGAGTGACATTCACATAAATACTGAAGACACCCTGAAGACACCTATCTAAGATCCTGAGAAGAATCCCAAGTGTCTTTTATGGCAAATACCTTAGGGTAGGCCATTATACTTTCCTTATATCCTTATCCAGAGATGGAGAGACTGCTTCAATCAACAAAGACTCACCAGAGTTTAGAAGGTTAATGACTCCAGCTTCATCAGAGTTTCTCATACACCCACATTCCAATTTTTAGGATCTTACTTCTTTCAGCAGACACCCTGTGAGGGTAGAAGTTCAACCTGTGTTGCAGTCCATTCACTCACAAAGTGAGATTCTGTGTTTGGTTTTCAAGAATCTCAGCCCCACAGCTACCATAGTGAAAATGGTGTCTTTCATGACAAACATTTCTCTAGAAAAGCAGAACCAACAAGATATATGTGTGTGTGTGTGTGTGCATGTATGTATACACACATATACATATATTTGATACAAATACACACAGAGAGAATGAGAAAATTTAAAGTAACTGCAGACTGGCAGGCTGGAGACCATGGAAAAGTTGTGTTCAAGTCTGAAGGCAGTCAGTTGGAAAGAATTTTTTTTTAACTTTTTATTGTGTATTGGAGTATAGCTGATTAATCTGTTGTGATAGTTTCAGGTGGATAAGGAACGGGACTCAGCCATACTTACATATGTTACCATTCTCCCCAAAACTTCCGCCCTCTGGCTGTCCAGGCTGCCACATAACATTGAGCAGAGTCTCCTGTGCTATACAGTAGGTCCTTGTTGGTTATCCATTTTAAATACAACACTGTGTACATTCTTGCTTACAAGGTAGTCCTTGTTCTATTAATACTTTCAACCGACCAGATGAGGTGCACACATATTATGAAGGATAATCTACTCCACTGAAAGTCCACCAATTTAAATGTTTATCTTATCCAAAATTATTTTCACATAAATATCCAGAATAGTTTTTGGATGAATATCTGGGCATTTGTGGCCCAGTCAAGTTCACAGATAAAATTAACTATCACATTAGATTTACAAAATTTATTTCATATTTCCTCTAAAAGTTTTATTCTTTAATCTCTTACATTTCAATATATAATCCAACTTAATTTTTTGTAAAAAGGGAGGAAGGGCTCTAAATCCCTCATTTTTCATATGCATATCTAGTTTTCCCAACACCATTTGTTGAAGAGACTCATCTTTTATTCACTGAATTTTCATGGCTCAGCCCTTTTATTTAAAAATCAATTGACTATAGGTTTAGGGATTATTTCTGCACATGCAATACTATTCCATTGATCTTTATGTCTAATGCCAGAGTCCCTTTTTATTTACTGCAATATTTTTGAAATAAGTTCTGAAATTAGTACGTGTACATCCTTCAGTAGTGTTGTTTTTCAAGATTGTTTTGGCTATTGTTGATGCTGTCAATTTCCAGATAAATGTTAGCATTCATTTATTTTCATTTCCTAAAAATGAAAGCTGAGATTGTTTTGATTCTGTGTTGTTTCAGTCCACTACCATGAAGTATAACGTTAAGGGTGAAATAACATAAAAACTGCCTGGAATTTTTTACTCACTTTACTCTCTGATAAAATTCTCCTGCCTCTCTCTGTGTATCACCTTCTCTCTCTTCTTTATACACTCATATTCTACATAATGATATTTCCTGCATTGTGCTCAGTTGCTCAGTCGTGTCCAAATTTTTGCGACCCCAGTAACTGTAGCCTGCCAGGCTCCTCCATCCATGGGATTTTCCAGGCAAGAACAATGGAGTGGGTTGCCATTTCCTTCTCCAGTATTTCCTGTGTAAAGTCTCAGGTTTTTGTTTGTCTTATATATTATCTTGTATATTTTTTCATGGCTTTATCTACTGTAATTTATAGATCTCCCACTCTCATCCCTTTTTTTCTTAGTTATTGAGCTTATGTAGCACATGATAATTGCCCAAGTTAAACAAAATACACACACACACACACACACACATGAACTATCTATCTACTTACATGTTTTTGTATCGGTATTGTCTGTCTGTCATCTATCAACATCTGCGTGTCCCTTCTCACTCCCTGAATATTCTTACCAGGGATCTTTGTCATTTTCTAATTTTAACTTTTCACTCCAACTATATTGCAATTGGATTACTTAGCAGTGTCCTCTAGTCTTCTTCCCTAGATCCAATTCTTTAGTGTTTCCTTTACCAAAGCAAATTTTCAGGTAATTGGTGTCAACCTCATATAACACATATCCAAGAAATTGGTTTTATTTATTGAGTACTTTCTTTCACTAAATAAAATAGCTTTTGAGGTCTTCTGAAATCTTAGCACCTACCCACCTTTCCAATGCACACATTTCTTGGCATTATTTTATGCACCTTTGTCTTAAATTTTAATTGTTATTCTCAAATAGACTATCTTATCTTAAAGATACTTATGTATTTTTTCTCTTGAAAGTTTATTGTCCGGCAAATAAATGAATAAATTATTATCAACTAAATATCATCAGTCCTTACCTCAAAGATGAAAATAAATAAGGATTACTTCAGGAAATTTAAGTCAGCTAACCCGTATGTTGGGCTTCCGAGGTGGTGCAATGGTAAAGAACCCCCCTGCTAATGCAAGTGATGCAGGAGACACAGTTCGAACCCTGAGTCAGGAAAGTCCCCTGGAGAAGGAAATGGCAATCCATTCCAGTATTCTTGCGTAGGAAGTCCCATGGACAGAGGAGCCTTGCAAGCAGCAGTCCATGGTGTCACAAAAGAGTCGGACACGACTTGGCAACTAAGCAGCAGCATCAGTAGCAACTTACGTTGATTAAAACAAAGAAATAACTTTGAATCCTTCAAATCGTTAATATAACCCTAACATAATTAATATAAATGCTTGTGTTTATCCTCCAGTAAAGTAGTGTCTTTTCCTTGTTTCATCCTAAATGAAAGGATGGAGTCCTATAAGCAAAACTATCATGAAACATTTGGTGCTTACCTTTGGATGGAAATTATAATAAATCGGTTAGACTGTAAGGGGATTTCATTTGCATTTAAAAAAAAAAACAAGTCTTCAAGACTTTAAAAGAATTTTTAAAGGTGGAAAAAAATGAACGATCATGCAGCCCTGAATTTGTCTTAATGACCTTATTAGCTTTTTCCCTTTAAATTACTATAGTCTTCACTTTTCTCATCTTTGCTAAGTCCCAGATTAGTTTTTCCCTCTTTATTGCGCCTCGTTATGTTAAGGAAAATGGTTTAAGTAAAATGTGATAGTTTTGAACTTTCAAAGAATTAAATATCAGTGTAAAAAGAAAAAAATGCAGACTTTAAACATAATAAATGTTTTCTCAATTTGTGAAATTTGATTCTCCTTTTCTGCTTATATATATTTGTTCATTGCTTGTGATGGTATTAGTAACTATTTTGAGTTAAATACACTACAATCTTAGAGTGTCCACAAAGACTGTCTCATAAGTTTTCCTTAGAATATTCCTTCTAGGTTAAATTCATATAAAAATAATAATGGAAACAAGTAATATTTTACTGATGGTAGTTAAAACAAGTATTACTTTGTCCCTAGAAATTGGCAGGGAGTAAATCACACAGATCATAAGCCCATTGGGCCTCACATTTGTGCCTAAGTTATCCACTGTGGTCTGTGATGACATTGTAATCAGATTCCACATCCTGAGATATCTATGGCACAGTTTAAGAAACTCAGTCATTTTGTTTCTCTGTTGCTCACATTTTTCTGAGGTCATTTATACAAGGATTAGCTTTATCTTCAGATGAAATTCCACCCCTCCAAACAGAGAGGTGCCCTTACTCTTTCAAGGTCACAAATAAAATCATAACACATAATAATGTATGTGTGATGTATGATGGAATCAAATGAGTAGCCCTGTACCAATGGAAGATAAAGTTATTTTCTGAGTAAATTAGTTGATTGTTTTCTGAGTAAATTAATTGATTGAACAGATGCAAAAGAGGCAACAAAGACAATAGTGTGAAAATGACTTCTATTTTCATATATAAAATTGAATTTCTAATATTGAATTTGTGAAATAGTGATATTACTTAAAATATTTAAATAATTCTTCAATTTTTACCTAAGTTTGTGATTTTTTTAGCCTCTTCCAGACTTCTCTCAGTATATAGAAATGCATATTGTAGTTGAAAAAGACTTGGTAAGTATACTTTCATTTATTTGTCTCATGTTAATTTATATTAGCAATGGGAGGTTATAAAAAATGTTCGAATAAATTTTTAACATGAAACAATAAGTAATAACTTCTGCTTTAATGAATTTAAATTTCTGGTATCGGTAGTAAATAGAAAATCATATCTCTATTAGTTTACTTTTCATTTTATATAATTAATATAAATGAAAACATCTGTTACATACAGAATAGTTTCTGAGTAATTTTTATTCACCATTCTCATACTCATAACCAGAGAAGGAAATGGCAACCCAGTCCAGTACTCTTGCCTGGAGAATCCCATGAATGGAGAAGCCTGGGATTCTTCCCATGGATGGAGGAGTCCATGGGGTCGCTCAGAGTCGGACACGACTGAGCTACTTCACTTTCACTTTTCACTTTCATGAATTGAAGAAGGAAATGGCAACCCACTCCGGTGTTCTTGCCTGGAGAATCCCAGGGATTGGGGAGCCTGGTGGGCTTCTGTCTATGGGGTTGCACAGAGTCGGACATGACTGAAGTGACTTAGCAGCAGCAGCAGCAGCATACTCGTAACATCTAGTAACCTTTGATCTTTTTACTGTCTCCATAATTTTGCCTTTTTGAGACTGTCACATAGTTGAAATGTGAGGTCTATAGCCACAACAGATTGTCTTCTTTACCTTGGTAACATGCATTTAACTTTACTATGTGCCTTATCATGGATTTAGAGCTAATTTCTTTTTACAACTCAATAACATTGTATTGTCTGTATATACCACAGTTTGTTTATCCATTCACCTTCTAAAGGGCATATTGGTTGCCTCCACATTCTGGCAGTTATGAATCAAGCTGCTGTAAATATCCCTGCACAAGTTTTTTCATGGACATATGTTATCTCCTTTGGGTAAACATCTAGCAGCATGATTGCTACATCATACGATAACAGTCTTTTTTGTTGTTGTTTGGTGCTTTGTGTGTGTGAAAAATTGCCAAGCTGTCTTCCAAGGTGCCTTTTCCATTTTGCGTTCAGTACTTTAAATATAATATCTTCTGGCCCCTGAAGTTTTTGCTAAGAAATTGGCTAGTAATCTTATTATCATCCCTTTTACATGGTTAGTTGCTTTATTCTTATTGTCTTCAATATTAGTATTCTCTTTGTTTTTAGCTTTAGATAATTTGATTATAATGTGTCTTGGTGTGAGTCCCTTTGGCTTTATCCTTCTTAGAATTTATTAAGCTTCCAGGATTTGTGGGTTCATGTGTTTCGTCAAATTTGACAAGCTTTTGGCCATTATTTAGATAATTTCTCTTCTTTTTCTGGGATTCTCTTTATTTGTATATTGTACTACATAAAGGTATCCCACAAGTTCCTCCCTTTCTTTTTTCTTTTTGGTTCTCAGACTCAGCAATTGAATTATCCTATTCTCGTTTACTGATTCTTTTTTATGCACCTTTAAATCTGCTGTTGAATCCTTCCACTCAACTTTTAATTCAGTTATTGCATTTTCAATGCCAGAATTCTGTTTGATTTCTTTTATAATTCTATATCTTTGTTGATATGCTCATTTTATTCATACATCATTTTCCTGACTTCCCTTCATTCTTTTCATCCTTTAGCTTTTTTAAAAAAAAACTTTTTATTTTGGAGTATAAGCAGTTAACAATATTGTGATAGTTTCAGGTGCAGCAGATCGACTCAGTCATACATGCACATGTATCCATTTTCCAGGCTGCCACATGACCTTGAGCAGAGTTCCCTGTGCTGTACAGTAATCCCCTGTTGGTTATCCATTCAAAATAAAGCTGTGTGTACATGTCCATCTCCTTTAGCTCTTTGACCGTATTTTAGATAGTTGTGTTAAGGACTTTGTCTAGTAAGTCTCCAAGTTCTCAGGACTGGTTTCTGCCCATTTATTTCATTCCCTTGAGCTATGCTTTTATTGTTGTTTACTAGTTTGCCTTATAATATAGAAGGAATGTCTATTTTCTGTTCAAATGTATCCTGATGAATAATGATGGTGGGGCTTCCCCAGGGGCTCAGCAGTAAAGAATTTGCCTGCAATGCAGAAGCTGCAGGAGACATGGGTTCTACCCCTGGGTGGGGAAGATATCCTGGAGGAGGGCATGGCAGCCCACTCCAGTATTCTTGCCTGGAGAATCCCATGGACAGAGGAGCCTGGCGGGCTGCAGTCCATAGGGTTACAAAGAGTCTGACATGACCGAAGCAACTGAGCAAGAAGCAAGAACATGCACATAGTGATGTTATTTGGCAGTGGAGCCTTTGGGAATGGCTTAGGTCATGAAGGTGGAGCCCTCATGAATGGGATTAGTGCCCTTATGAAAGAAAGGCCACCTGTTCGACCCTGTGAGGACACAGCATATTCTCATCAACACAGAATTGATGTCTGTAGCTAGAGACTTAACCTTTAAACTTTCCAGCCTTCAGAACTGTGAGAAACAAATGGTTGTTGTTTGAAACCAAGTTTTATGGTGTTTTTGTTATAGTAGCCCAAATTGACTAAGGTATCATGATTTTTGTTGAACATTCAGCATTTAAAAAAATAAGCGCTTTTTAAATCCCAATTTTTGGGGACTGGCTCTATGTCAGGGTAGCCTTTCACTGATTAGCTGGGTTACTTCTTAGTCCATGTGGTGAAAGTTTAAGATGTTCTCAGGTCTCTCTGACCATATGTCTTGCCTGGGCTTGTGGGATTCACTATATATATATGGCTGCTTTTCAATATCTCAATTTCCAAAAAGTCTCACCCCAGCTTCTTTTTAGGGCTTTATATCTATATATTTCCACCTGTAATCTCTTGCTCCTATATTTCCAGCTGTAATCTCTTGTTCCAAGTATCTGTGGGTCTGTCATAACCTTGAAGTTTTAACAAGCAGTGACCACCCCTATCTGCTACCTGAAAACTGAGTTAGGTAACACAGAAAACAGTCATTTGGACACTTTCCAGATAGATTAGAAAATTGCAAATAAGGTCTTCTCTGCTCCACCTTGTATAAGAGAGGAAACTGGGAAACAGATGGGCCTTTCCTCCAGACTAAAACCATGCTATGCTGGGGAGGAAGTAGGGCATAGGAGAGTAAATACCACACAATTTCCTGTCATTTTCAAGGTGGATTTTTCTTGGTTGGACATTGGCTTGGCTACTGTAGACCTTTGGATGTTTTCCAGAGGTTTTCCAGAGGCTCCAAGGGGGTTATTATATCAACCATTTTCTGATTGTCTTTTGATATTTCCAGAAAAAAACAAAGGCTTGGTGTTTTCTGGTTCTCCCTTTTGCTGATTTCACTTCCATGAAGAATATTTCTAATTATTTATTTTCATCATTTTACCAAGGCTGCTTCAAAATATTTGTCAAATATATTTCTAATAAATGATGTACTTTGGTGTTGACATGTATTGACTGACTTTTCTTCCTCACCATAATTCAAAGTATCAATTCTTCAACACTCAGCCTTCTCTATGGTCCAATCCCACATCTGTACATGACTATTGGAATAACCACAGCTTTGACTATATGGACCTGTGTCAGAAAAATGATATCCCTGCCTTTGAATATACTGTTTAGGCTTGTCATAGGTTTGTCATAGCTTCCCTTCCAAGGAGCAAGCATCTTTTAATTTCATGGCTGATTATTGGTTGTGTGCTTGTGTATGTGTGCTAAGTCACTTTAGTTGTGTCTGACTCTGTTTTGGCCTTTTTCCCACACTTTGATTAGGTTGTTTGCTTTTCTGGTATTGAGTTGTATGAGCTGCTTGTGTATTTTGGAAATTAATCCTTTGTCAGTTGTTTCAATCCCTATTATTTTCTCCCTTTCTGAGGGTTGTCTTTTCACCTTGCTTACAGTTTCCTTTTCTGTGCAAAAGTTTTTAAGTTTAATCAGGCCTCACTTGTTTACTTTTATTTTCATTTCCATTACTCTAGTGGGGGGGTCATAGAGGATCTTGCTTTGATTTATATCATCGAGTATTCTGCCTATATTTTCCTCTAAGAGTTTTATAGTTTCTGGTCTTACATTTAGGTCTTTAATCAATTTTTAGTTTATCTTTGTGTATGGTGTGTCATTCTTTTACAGGTAGTTGTCCAGTTTTCCCAGCACCATTTATTGAAGAGGCTGTCTTTGCCCCATTGCATATTCTTGCCTCCTTTGTCAAAAATAAGGTACCCATAGGTACATGGGTATATTTCTGGGCTTTCTATCTTGTTCCATTGGTCTATATTTCTGTTTATGCACTAGTACCATACTGTCTTGATGAATGTAGCTTTGTAGTATAATCTGAAGTCAGGAAGGTTGATTCCTCCAGCTCCATTCTTCTTTCTCAAAACTGCTTTGGCTATTCAGGGTCTTTTGTGTTTCCATGAATTGTGAAATTTTTTGTTCTAGTTCTGTGAAAAGTGCCATTGGTAATTTGATAGAAATCACATTGAATCTGTAGATTGTGTTTGGTAGTATAGTGATTTTCACAATATTGATTCTTCAAACTCTGCAACCTGGAATATCTCTCCATCTGTTTATTTCATCTTTGACTTCTTTCATTAGTGTCTTATAATTTTCTTTTTTTTTTTATATAATTTTCTGTGTACAGTTCTTTTGTCTCCTTAGGTAAGTTTATTCCTAAAGGCTTAATTATTTTGTTGCAATGGTGAATGGAATTGATTGCTTAATTTCTCTTTCTTATTTTTTGTTGTTAGTATATAGAAAAGCAAGTGGTTTCTGTGCATTGATTTTGTATCCTACAACTTTGCTAAATTCACTGATTAGCTCTAGTAGTTTTCTGATACTATCTTTAGGGTTTTCTATGTACAGTATCATGTACATCTCACTGTTTGTCATCTGCAAACAGTGAGAGCTTTATTTCTTCTTTCCTGATCTGCTGTAGCTAGGACTTCCAGAACTATGTTGAATAATAGTGGTGAAAGTGGCCACCCTTGTCTTGTTCTTAATCTTAGAGGGAATGCTTTCAATTTTTCACCATTGAGAATAATATTTGCTGTAGGCTTATCACATATGGTCTTCACTATGTTGAGGTAGGTTCTTTCTATGCTCATTTTTTGAAGAGTTTTAGTCATAAATGGGTACTGAATTTTGTCAAAGGCTTTTTCTGCATCTATTGAGATGATCATATGGTTTTTATCTTTCACTTTGTTAATATGGTGTGTCACATTGATTGATTTCTGTATATTGAAGAATCCTTGCATCCCTGGAATAAACCCAGTTTGATCATGGTATATGAGCTTTTTGATGCATTGCTGAATTCTGTTTTCTAAAATTTTGTTGAGGAGTTTTTCATCTATGTTCATCAGTGATATTGGCCTGTAGTTTTCTTTCTCTGTGTTGTCTTTGGTTTTGGTATCAGGCTGATGGTGGCCTTGTAGAGTGAGTTTGGAAGTGTTCCTTCCTCTGCAGTTTTTTGAAAGAGTTTTAGAAAGATAGGCACTAGCTCTTCTCTAAATGTTTGATAGAATTCTCCTGTGAAGCCATCTGGTCCTGGGCTTTTGTTTGGGGAGAGATTTTTTATCACAGCTTCAATTTCAGTGCTTGTAATTGGGTTGTTCATAATTTCTGTATCTTTCTGGTTTAGTATTGGAAGATTGATCTTTTCTAAGAATTTCTTTCAGGTTATCCATTTTATTGCCATATAATTGTTCAAAATAGTCTCTTAATATCCTTTGTATTTCTGCATTGTCTGTTGTAACCTCTCCTTTTTCATTTCTAATTTTGTTGATTTGCCTCTTCTTTCTTTTTTTGTGATGAGTCTGGCTAAAGGTTTATCAATTTTGTTTATCTTCTCAAAGAACCAGCTTTTGGCTTTATTAATCTTTACTATTGTTTCATTTTTTATGTTTATTTCTGCTCTGATCTTTATGATTTATTTACTTCTACTAATTTGGGGATTTGTTTGTTCTTTTTCCAGTTGTTTTAGGCATAAATTTAGGTTGTCTATTTGATGTTTTTTCTTGTTTCTTGAGGTAGGATTGTATTGCTATAAGCTTCCCTCTTAGAACTACTTTTGCTACATCCCATAGGTTTTGAGTTGTCATGCTTTCATTGTCATTTTTTTCTAGAAATTTTTTTATTTCCCTTTTGATTTTTTTCAGTAACCAGTTGTTCTGTAGATACATATTGTTTAAACTCCAAGTGTTTGTGTTTCTACAGTTTTTTTTTTCTTATAATTGATATCTAGTCTCATAACATTGTAGCCGGAGAAAATTCTTGATATAATTTCAATTTTATTAAATTTACTGAGGTTTGATTTGTGACCCAAGATGTGGTCTATCCTGAAGAATGTTCCACGTGCACTTGAGAAGAATGTATTCTTCTGCATTGGATGGAATGCCCAGAAGATATCAATGAGATCCATCTCATCTAATGTATGCTTTAAGACTTGTGTTTCCTTATTTTTTGTTATGATGCTCTGTCCATTGGTATGAGTGGGCTGTTAAAGTCTACTACTGTTATTGTGTTATTGTCAGTTTCTTCTTTTATGTCTGTTAGTGTTTGTCTGAGGTACTCAGGTACTCCTGTGTTGGGTACATCAGTTCAGTTCGGTCGTGTCTGACTCTTTGCAATCCCATGAATTTCATCACTCCAGGCCTCCCTGTCCATCACCAACTCCCAGAGTTCACTCAAACTCATGTCCATCGAGTCAATGATGCCATCCAGCCATCTCATCCTCGGTCGTCCCCTTCTCCTCCTGCCCCCAATACCTCCCAGCATCAGGGTCTTTTCCAATGAGTCAACTCTTCTCATGAGTTGGCCAAAGTACTGGAGTTTCAGCTTTAGCATCATTCTTTCCAAAGAACACCCAGGACTGATCTCCTTTAGAATGGACTGGTTGGATCTCCTTGCAGCCCAAGGGACTCTCAAGAGTCTTTTCCATAACCACAGATCAAAAGCATCAATTCTTCAGCACTCAGCTTTCTTCACAGTCCAACTCTCACATCCATACATGACTACTGGAAAAACCATAGCCTTGACTAGATGGACTTTTTTTGGCAAAGTAATGTCTCTGCTTTTCAATATGCTATCTAGGTTGGTCATAACTTTCCTTCCAAGGAGTAAGCGTCTTTTAATTTCATGACTGCAATCACCATCTGTTGGATGTATAGATATTTACAATTGTTATGTCTTCCTCTTGGATTGATCTCTTTATCATTATGTAGTGTCCTTCCTTATCTCTTGTAAACTTATTTATTTTAAGGTCTATTTTGTCTGATATGGGGATTGCTACTCCAGCTTTCTTTTGCTTCCCATTTGCATACAATATATTCTTCCATCCTCTCACTTTCAGTCTATATGTGTCTTTAGATCTGAAGTGAGTTTCTTGTAGACAGCATATATTTGGGTCTTGTTTTTATGTCCATTTACCCAGTCTGTGTCTTTTGGTTGGAGCATTTTATCTGTTTACATTTAAAGTAATTTTCATATATATGTTCTTATTGCCATTTTCTTAACTGTTTTCATTGTATATCTTTTTCTTCTCTTGTATTTCTTGACTATATAAGTCCCTTTAACATTTGTTCTAAAGCCTTGGTCATATTGAATTCTCTTGTTTTGCTTGTCTGAAAAACTTTTTAATCTCTCCAACAATTTTGAATGAGATCCTTGCCAGTTACAGTAATCTTGATAGTAAATTTTTCCCTTTCAGTGCTTTAAAAATATCCTGCCATTCCCTCTTGGCCTGCAGAATTTCTGCTGAAAGATCAGATGTTAAACCTATGAGGTTTCCCCTGTATGCTACTGTTGCTTTTCCCTTGCTGCTTTTAACATATTTCCTTTGTCTTTAGTGTTTGTAAGTTTGATTAGTATGTACTTGATGTGTGTCTCCTTGGGTTTATCCTGTATGGGACTCTTTGCACCTCTTTGAACTTGATTATTTCCTTTTCCTTGTTGGGGAAATTTTCAACTATAATCTCTTCAACTTTTTTCTCATACTCTTTCTTTTTCTCTTCTTCTTCTGGGACCTCTATAACTCAAATGTTGGTAAATTTGATATTGTCCCAGGGGTCTCTGAGACTATCCTCAGTTCTTTTCATTCTTTTTACTTTATTCTGCTCTTCAAAAGTTATTTCCACCATTTTATCTTCCAGCCCACTGATTTATTCTTCAGCTTCAAATATTCTGCTCTTGATTCTTTTTAGAGTATTTTTAATTTCAGTCATTGTGTTGTTTGTGTGTTTATTTTTTAATTCTTCTAGGTCTTTGTTAATGGATTCTTGCATTTTCTCCATTCTGTTTTCAAGGTTTTTGATCATCTTTACTATCAGTATTCTGAATTCTTTTTCAGGGAGCTTGCCTATTTCCTCTTCATTTATTTGGACTTCTGTGTTTCTAGTTTGTTCCTTCATTTGTGTAGTATTTCTCTGCTTTTCATTATTATTTTTTTAATCTTCTTGTGTTTGAGGTCTTGTCTTCCCAGGCTTCAAGGTTGAATTCTTTTTTCCTTTTGGTTTCTGCCCTCCTAAGTTTGGTCCGAGTTTTGTGCTGTTTGTTTTTTTTTTTTTTTTCTTTTTTTTCCTCTGATTGGCAAGGTTGAGTGAGGTGGTAATCCTATCTGCTGATAATTAGGTTTGTACTTTTGTTTTGTTTGTTGTTTAGAAACAAATGCTAATGCTTTTTGGGTAATGCTGGGTCTTGTATTCAGGTAGTTTCCTTTGTGTGAGTTCTCACTATTTGATACTCCCTAGGGTGTCTACCGTACTCCCTATGGTAGTCTAGGATCTTGAAGTCAGTGCTCCCACTCCAAAGGCTCAGGGCTTGATCTCTGGTCAGGAATGAAGATTCCACACGTGGTTTGTTATGGCATTAAGTGAGGTTAAAACAAATACCCAAAAACGAGAAACCAAAGATGAACCTCAGACAAATGGAAGTTACAAAATCAGGCAAAGAATAATTTAAATAACAAAATATATACATATACACCCATAAGCAATTTTAAAACAGTTAAACAAAAATAAAGTACAGTAGATTTCCCTGGCAAACAAAGGAAACCAAAAATTATATCTACCAGTTAAGAATAAAACTAGCTAAAGCATAAACTGGAAGACAAAACTAAAGCAAGGTGCCGGGTGGGGAATAAAGCAATGAAAACAAAGCTAATAAATATGTTGAATGGAAAGGAAAGAAAGAAAGAATAGATATGCAAAGTTAAATAGTGCTCTAGAAGGGTATGGCAACCAGTATTGGCCAATACACTCCAGTATTCTTGCCTGGAGAACTCCCCTGGCAGAGAAGGCTGGCAGACCACAGTCCACAAAGTCATAAAGAGTTGAACATGTCCAAAGCGACCCTGCGTGCATAAACGCAAGACTTTATGCCTGTGGCAGCTTTGCCCCAGTGAGGGTTGATCATGAAGGTGGTGCAGCTGCTTGGCTTTCAGGGACCCTAGGTGCCAAGTGTGCAGGGGCACAGACTGCCTCCGCCACAGGAGTTATGACCCTATCAGAGTCTTTCTTCAAGTTTCTTGTAGCTGGCGATCAGAAGGCCCCTGTAGCCAGTTTTTCTCTGCATCGCTGCCTGTTCAAGCACTTGCCTGGGGTCCTTTTCTGTTGTTCAACCCATTAGGCACATAGAGGGCACGCCCCCCCCACGCTGGCTGAAGCCCTACTGTGTAGTCTTGCACATCAGTCACTTAAAGGAGCACCCTGGGTGGGGTCCTACTCTGTAGTTCAGTGTGTCAGGTGTTTGAGGGCCAGCCTCTCTATTGTTCAGCTGCTGATGCAGGCATGTGCAGAGAGAGGGTGTGGTGATGGCTCCACCCCCTGCATGTGACTCAGCAATATCGCCTTGCTTCCATGGCTGCCTGGCTTTCCTCCACAGGCTTTTCCCACCACAGTCTCCTCTCTCACATCCCCTTGATCCGTCTCTCCACAGTCAACAGCACCCCTCACCCTGGGATCCCCTTGATCCGTCTCTCCACAGTCAACAGCACCCCTCACCCTGGGATTGCTCCACAGTCCTTAAACTCAAGTTCCCAGCCACTGCGCCTTCTAGGGAACCTACATCCCTGTCCCGGGTATGTATGGCTGTGGCAAGGACTGTCTGATTCTCATTCCATTTAGGTGCGACAGTTCAGTTGTTTCAGTATCAGCCTTAAACGTTTCTCTTCTGACTCAGACAATTGCCCCGATGTTGGGATTGGACCCCTGCTTCACTTTCCCCACCCACTGAGGGCAGGTCCAGTCCTAGTAACATCCTATTTTTCTCCCTAGTTCCTTCATCCTACCAAATTTTGCGTGGTTCTATAAATTCCTTTCCACTGGTCAGGTACTCTTGTCCACTCTCAGCTGGTGTTCTGCATGCATTTCTGTGTCTGGCGGTGTATTCTTGATGTATCTGTGGAGAGAGATGTACTCCAGGTCCACCTACTCTTCCGTCTCCTTGTTTTCTCCCTTCCTCAGTTTCTTTAATCAATGTCTTTATATAGTTTTCAGTGAAAAGATCTTTCATTTCCTTGGTTAAATTTATTCCTAGGTATTTTATTCTTCTGATGCAATTGTAAATGGGATTGTTTTTTTTTTAGTTTTGCTTTCTGATAGCTCTTTATTGTTAGATAATATAACTGATTTTTGTATATTGGTTTTGTATCTTGCAACTTTAGTGAATTTCTTTCTAGTTCCAACAGTTAATGGGCTTCCCTGGTGGCTCAGATGATAAAGAATCTGCCTGCAATGCAGGAAACCCAGCTTTGATCCCTGGGTTGGAAAGAATCCCTGGAGAAGGAAATGGCTACCCAATCCAGTATTCGTGCCCAGAGAATTTTATAGACAGGAGCCTGGTGGGTGCTGTCTAAAAGAGTCCAAAAGAGTTGGACACGACTTTGCAACTAACACTTTCATTTTAGGGTTTTCTATTTATGTCACCTGCAAATAGTGACAGTTTCACTTCTTTCTTTCCCAGTTTGAATATCTTTTAGTTGTTTTTCTTGCCTAATTGCTCTGACTGAGGCTTCCAATACTATGCTAGATAAAAGTGGCAACTATAGGTATCCTTCTCTTGTTCCTGGTCTTATTGGGAAAGTTTCCAACTTTACACTGCTGAGTGTGATGTTGATCACTGCTTTATTATGTTGTGGCGTATTCTCTCTATATTAAGTTTGGCGAATTTTCATCCAGAAAGCAGATTGAAATTTATTAAGTGCTTTTTCTGCATCTATTGAGATGATCATATGATTTTTTTATTCTTCATATTGTTAACAGGGTGTATCACAATGATTGATTCAGAGAGATTGAACTGTTCTTGGATCCCTGGAATATATCTCACTGGATCATGGTGTATGATCCTTTCAGTGTGTTGTTGAATTCATGTTGCCAATATTTTCTTGAGGATTTCTCCACCTATATTCATTAGGAATTTGGCATATAATTTTCTTTTATTCATGCTATTTTTGAGTGGTTTTGATATTAGGATAATGCTGGCCTCATAAGTGAGTTTAGAAAGTTTTCTTTTTGTGAAAACTTGTAGTGTCTTTTTTGCTTGTTTTTCATTTTCACACTTAATATATATCATGCTATCTATAATAATAGATAATGTTTCAGTTCAGTTCAGTTGCTCAGTCATGTATGACTCTTTGAGACCCCATGAATCACAGCCAGGCCTCCCTGTCCATCGCCAGCTCTCGGAGTTCACTCAAACTCATGTCCATCGAGTCGGTGATGCCATCCAGCCATCTCATCCTCTGTCATCTCCTTCTCCTCCTGCCCCCAACCCTTCCCACCATAAGGGTCTTTTCCAATGAATCAACTCTTCGCATGATGTGGCCAAAGTATTGGAGTTTCAGCTTTAGCATCATTCCTTCCAATGAACACCCAGGACTGATCTCCTTTAGGATGGACTGGTTGGATCTCCTTGCAGCCCACGAGACTCTCAAGAGTCTTCTCCAACATAGTTCAAAAGCATCAATTCTTCAGTGCTCAGCTTTCTTCACAGTCCAACTCTCACATCCACACATGACCACTAGAAAAATCATAGCCTTGATTAGACGCACCTTTGTTGGCAAAGTAATGTCTCTGCTTTTGAATATGCTATCTAGGTTGATCATAACTTTCCTTCCAAGGAGTAAGTGTCTTTTAATTTCATGGCTGCAGTCACCATCTGCAGTGATTTTGGAGCCCAAAAAAATAAAGTCTGACACTGTTTCCCCATCTATTTCCCATGAAATGGGAATGGGAAATTTCCCATAAAATGCCCTCATAATTGAGTTTAGGAAGTTTTCTTCTTTTTGTGAAAGTTTGTAGTGTCTTTTTTTGTTTGTTTTTCATTTTCACACTTAATATATATCATGCTATCTATAATAACAGATAATGTTTAAAAACTACTAAATTGGTAATTTAAAAAATTTCTTAACTCATACTTTTACAATTTAAGTATAATAACCATCATTAGATAGTAAGAAATATATATGTGTATATTTAGATCTAAAATGCAAGTTATCTTTTTCAGTATAATCATATGGGTGCTGATACGACTATCGTCATTCAAAAGATTTTCCAGTTGACTGGATTGACCAATGCTGTAAGTATTTACTTATGCATTTGCTTGTGTTACCTAAACAGTTTTCAGAGTTTGGTTTTGTTTTTTTGTTTTGTCCTTTTTTTTTTAACGAACCTGCCTGAATACACATGTTGTGTGAAAGAGGACAAATATATAACTATTTTAAGTTTTCTAGCTCTTTAATTGAAGTAACTAATAATTATAAATACCTACTTAGGGTTTTGTAAGGATTAAATTAGGTAAAGCATTTGACATTGGCCTGGCTTAATTAAGTACAAGCAAATCAAAGTGTTCCTTATTACTTGTTTTATTTGTGATATTTATTACTCACCAATAGAATTTATAAGATCCAATCCAGATTTGCAGTTTATATTTTTAATGTGTATGTCATGTATAGTTTTTATTTTTGCAGATAAATTCCCAAATTTATTTAAGCCATATAGTTTGAACATATTTTCTTCATGTCTCCTATTTTAGATTTTTACGTCATTTAATATTACAGTAATTCTATCTTCATTAGAGCTTTGGATAGATGAAAATAAAATTCCAGTAACTGGAGATGCTAATGAATTATTACACAGATTTTTAAAGTGGAAACGATCTTATCTTGTTCTACGTCCACATGATGTGGCGTTTTTACTTGTGTAAGTATATCTTGTCATTACTAAATCTTGCACATTAGAAAGCATATGTAATTTGACCTAATTTCTGACAGGCCATTAAGGAAAAAATATCTTGTCATTTCTTTATATGCAATATCCTGTGAATAGTATTTTTCACAACATACGTTTTATAGCAGAATTACTAATATCAATTACTCTATATATTGGCTGATAGTTAAAACCCACTTCAACCTTATTAAAGTATGTCTTCTTACACTGAGTATATAACATATCATTAAATGTGCCTAAGTGGTAGCACTAGTGGTAAAGAAACTGCCTGCCAATGCAGCAGACTCAAGAGATGCGAGTTCAGCCTGGGTTGGGAAGATCACCTGGAGTAGGAAATGGCAACTCACTTCAGTATTTTTGCCTGGAAAATACCACGGGCAGAGGAACCTGGTGGGCTACAGTCCATGGGGTCACAAAGAGTCGGACACGACTGAGTAACTAACACTTAACTACATGTAAAATATTAGCAATATCTATTTGAAGAAATGTATTCTATGAATTTAGAGATGTAGCCTTCTTTTTATGCTTTGTTTCTATAAAACAAAAACAAATAATGATGAAGTGGAAACACTATTGTACATTTCAATATCTCTAATGTACTATATTCACAATCAACCCACATTTTTAAAAATACAAGCCTCCATTTCTATTTAATAATCTCTTTGTTTTTATCTTCTCAATATTCAGGACCTATATGTATTATATATTATCATATTATGTAAAAATCATATATATAATTATAAAATTTTAAACTTTTATATTATTTTTCTTCCCCAAATACACATACCTTTGCATGGTTAGACCAGGCTAATTATATCTGATTAAGAGGAGGTTTCAACCCAGAAGCTTACTCTGCCCATTTGTCAACTAAATTGTCTTAGCTTTCTAGTTTTAAGGAATTTTATTTATTTTTACTGTGTTTACTTTTTAAGAATAAGTAAATTTTGAAAATAAAAAAGAATCTTCATTATTGTCTATAAATTAATATGATAATTCACTTTTTATTATTTTTAATCTATATTACTATTTTAAAAATAAGCAGACATGTATCATCCATTTCTATGCTTTCTTATCCTAGTGTTAAGTGGAAATATCTGAAATTGTTATTTGAGTATGCAAAACAACAAAGAACTAGTTAAATTTAATATTAATTGTGCTTAATTTTGCAAAGTTATATGATTATGCTTTTTTAAACTTAAGTTACAGAGAAAAATCAAATTATATTGGTGCAACCTTTCAAGGGAGGATGTGTGATAAACACTATGGAGGAGGTGTTGCTCTGGTATGGTATGATTTAATTTACTTGGCAGATGTATAAATGAGATGCTATTTAGATTAATATGCAATTAACTTTCTATAGTTTATTATGGCTAAGTATACATGAACCATGAACTTCCAGATGTTCAAGCTGGTTTTAGAAAAGGCAGAAGAACCAGAGATCAAATTGCCAACATCCATTGGATCACTGAAAAAGCAAGAGAGTTCCAGGAAAAACATCTATTTCTGCTTTATTGACTATGCCAAAGCCTTTGACTGTGTGGATCACAAAAAACTGTGGAAAATTCTGGAGGAGATGGGAATACCAGACCACCTGACATGCCTCTTGAGAAACCTGTATGCAGGTCAGGAAGCAACAGTTAGAACTGGACATGGAACAACAGACTGGTTCCAAATAGGAAAAGGAGTACTTCAAGGCTGTATATTGTCACCCTGATTATTTAACTTAAATGCAGAGTACATCATGAGAAATGCTGGACTGGATGAAACACAAGCTGGAATCAAGATTGCCAGGAGGAATATCAACCTCAGATATGCAGATGACACCACCCTTATGGCAGAAAGCAAAGAAGAAGAGCCTCTTGATGAAAGTGAAAGAAGAGAGTGAAAAAGTTGGCTGAAAGTTCAACCTTCAGAAAATGAAGATCATGGCATCTGGTCCCAACACTTCATGGGAAATAGATAGGGAAACAGTGGAAACAGTGTCAGACTTTATTTTCTTGGGCTCCAAAATCACTGCAGATGTGACTGGAGCCATGAAATTAAAAGACACTTACTCCTTAGAGGAAAAGTTATGACCAACCTAGACAGCATATTAAAAAGAAGAGTTTGCCAACCAAAGTCCATCTAGTTAAGGCTATGGTGTTTTCAGTAGTCATATATGGATGTGAGTGTTGGACTATAAAGAAAGCTCAGTGCCGAAGAATTGATGCTTTTAAACTGTGGTGTTGGAGAAGACTCTTGAGAGTCCCTTGGACTGCAAGGAGATCCAACCAGTCCATCCTAAAGGAAATCAGTCCTGAATATCCATTGGAAGGACTTGATGTTGAAGCTGAAACAACAATACTTTGGCCACCTGATGTGAAGAGCTGACTCTTTGAAAAGACCCTGAAAGACTGCAGCAGGAGGAGGAGGGGACGACAGAGGATGCAGTCACCTGATGGCATCACCAACTCGATTGACTTGAGTTTGAGTAAACTCTGGGAGTTGGTGATGGACAGGGAAGCCTGCAGTGCTGCAGTCCATGGGGTTGCAAAGAGTTGGACATGACTGAACAACTGGACTGAACTGAACTGATATTAAAATTTGCATAATGATTCTAGGAATCTTTTCCTGCTGCTGAAAAAAATGTGTGAACTATTAAAAGTCCTCATTTAACTTAATATATATATATAACTTTTAAAATTTTCCTCTAATGAGTTCAAATTATCCTCTTTAGAAAGTTAAGGTAGTGATCTATTTTAAAGTTTTATAAGATGCTCATAATTTTTTCATATACTCAATATTTAATAATTTTAATATCAATTAATTTTATATACATAATTTTAATTTTGAGCTTTTTCTCCATTGTTTCCCTAATTTAATTATGAACTGGGTTAAAATTAAACTCCTGTAACTATCAATTGCCTCAAAATGCTTCCTGGGATATGGGTGAAGAATAATAACGTCATCAAATGCACTAATTAGCACTTCTAGTAGAAAATCTTGATGTGCTTAATATTGGCATGTTTTTGCTTCTATTGCACAATACTTTGATTATTCCTGACATACCAAACTTGCCTTTTTAAATTTTTTGTGTGTTTGTACACAGTCATCTGGAGTTTTAGAAAGGCAATTCATCATGCACTTCTTTCAGTAAATAAATGAAGATATAGGAAGAATCAATGAAATGGAGCCAGAAATTTCATACCTTAAATTCATAATTCATGAAAATATGGCTTATCTTTTACAGCCAATGATTATCTCATCTCAAAAGGTAGAATTTGTTTGATTTACCCAGTCATAGGCAACTCTGAAAAATCTTAAGACTTTCCAGTGCAACCGGTTTAGCTACCAAGTGGAAGGATATCTCCTTATTTACTGGTCTCTGTACTGAAAGGAGCAATCAGAGAACTCTTCTAGTATTCTTCTTTCTTATTTTCCACACTGGGGTAATCACTGCCTAACCCTTCACTGGAAAAATCAACAACAGCTGATATTTACAAAAATGCGATACTGAAGAAAATAGTCAAAGCTCATGTCCTCTGGTACTTAAACACCCACCACCCTCTCCCCTGCTTAACCCCCAGAGTTGTGGAATAAATTCTAAGAACCAAATTTTTTCTACGCTGCTTCTTCCTAAAAGTTTATGGGTGAAACCAATCCAGGTAGTTCTGGAGTGAGTAAAAGCAAGTAAATATAATTAGCAGAAGATTTTTGATGTCTGCAGCTCTTTGCCCTTGGGTTCTTCTGCGCATCTATCCTAACACAAATTCACTCACAAGGATGGACACAAATTAGCTCTTGGCATCACAAGTTACATACATTACATGCTACCAGACACTTCATCTGTTGACTTCAGTTTGCAGACTATACAGATCTCAAGTGTTAAACTTTCTCAGAATAAAAGCACACTACACAACACTGACAACGTGAAGCAGAACTATGAGTAGCTGTAGACAAGGAACTTCAAACAAAACAAAGTGTTCAGTATCAAAGATGCAGACTCATTGGAAACATTAAATGTGAACAAGAAAATAGCCATAATTGCATGAAAAGTACATATGAAGATAAATTATCAAATTGGAAAGTCAGAATTGGGACCTCTCTCAGAAGACACTGGAGAAGTTACAGACAAAATTAAGAGACATGGATGACTGAAGTAACGGAGATAAAATTTTTAAAGTCAAAAGAACACTTTTGAAGAAAAACATGGAGATAATTTCACAGAATGATAGTCATGACACACTGTCTCTAGCCACTATCAGATCAACAAGATTCCTGCACCAGGAAAGTCCCCCTGGAGTAGGCCCATGATCCCTGGCAGTATGGGATAAAAGTGGGTTGTCCGATGAAAAGGATACATGGAAAGCCAAAAAAGAAGAGATAAAAATGCATACCTATAATGGAATTAAAATATCAAAGAAAAGCTCTGTTTCTAAAAAGAAAAAAGTAATATAACAATGTGTAACAAGGAAGACATTCCATAGGGTGAAGAGCCACACTGGATGCAAAAAGACTTTATTCTTAAAATATTGAGCTAAAAGTACTTTGAAGGCAAGATGCATATTTTTAAAAAATGTTTTAATTCAAACATAAGGAACAATAAAAATATTTTCAGTTACATAAGTCTTCAAAAAATTTGTAAATAAAAGACTAACATTCATAACATATTTGTATAAATTATTTATGAAAAGCCACAAGGATTATGAAAACTGCTTCCCTAGTGGTTCAGATGGTAAAGAATCTGCCTGCAGTGTGAGAGACCCGGGTTCGATCTTGGGTGGGGAAGATCCACTGGAGAAGGGAAAGGCAACCCACTCCAGTATTCTTTCCAGGAGAATCCCGTGGACAGAGGAGCCTGGAGGGTTACACTCCATGGGGTCACAAAGCGTTGGACAGAGTAACTAACGCATATGCATGCATAAAGTGAGTGAATGTTGCTAAATGTTATTGTTACCTTAAAAGGAAAATTGAGAGCTTCCCCGGTGACTCAGTGGTAAAGAACCCACTGCCAATGCAGAGGACATGGGTTTGGTCCCTGGTGAGGTTGGGAAGGTCCCCCAGAGAAAGAAATGGCAACCCACTCCAGTATTCTTGCCTGGGAAATTCCGTGGATAGAGGAGCAGTGGTGAGCTACAGTCCATGGGGTTGCAAAAGCGTCCCACACGACCTAGCGATTAAACAACTGAAAGGAAAATACCTGAAACTGGGCTAGGATTGAGGTGCATGGCAAAGAAAAGTTAAGTCTGTACAAAACTAGAACTCATAGATTCTGTGATAGAGTGAAGAGGATTGTGCGTGCTCCGTCACTCCGTTGTTTCTGACTCTTTGCGACCCCTTAGACTGGAGCCCGCCAGGCTCCTCTGTCCATGAGATTTCTCAGGCAAAAATACAGGAGTGGGTTGCCATTTCCTACCCCGACAGGATCTTCCCAATACAGGGATCAAATCCTTGTCTCCTTGTCTCCTGCATTGGCAGGCAGAGAAAAGAGGAGATAAAAATGAAATGAAAGCATATTATAGGACTTGTCTTCTTAAGAAAACAGGAAAGATATTGATATGTTCTAGAAAGAAGTAAGGGTGTATGAAATGGAAGTTAGTCTTAAAAACAACCAAGAAGAGAACTATACCAGATAATGGTCTAATAGAAGAAATGTAAATACAGTCAAGGAAGAAGAAGCATGAAAACAATAATGTAAAATAAAATGACCAGAAAATAATCAAATTAAATGGTTTAAATAATGGAGTCACACAGTCGGACATGACTGAAGTGACTTAGCAATAGAATGACAATCATGTGAATGTAGATGAATTAAACCAATTAAGTGAGTCTCTGATGGATTTTTTTAAAAGTTAAGTTCAAATATTAGTTCTTTATAAGAAATACATTAATAAGACAAAGTGAAGGTGAATATAAGATAATAAAATATACCTCAGTTAAATAAGTAAACATGAGAAAATGAAGTTTAGAATACAATACACTATAGATATAATAGCAAACAGGCATAAACATCAGTGTAGTTTTCCATGTAAAAGTTTTGTAAATATTTTGTTTGATTTATTCCTAAGCATCCCAGTAAATACTATATTGTTTGATGATATCAGTAAATACTGTATTTTAAGTATAATTTATGAGTTTCTGTTATATTGAAAAACAAATGTATTGACTGATTGGTATAAAATTATATATCTATATTTACTTCTAATAGTTTTAGAGATAAATTTTGTGTCCAGTTTTGCCATATGTGAATAAAAACAATTTTATTCTCTTTTCTCTTACCAATATGTATATCTTTTATTTTTAGTTTTGTTCTCCTATTGAATTGCTTAGGATCCCAAGAGCAGTTCAAGCTAACAATGTTTAATTGAATTCATAGTAGACACTTTTGTATCATTTCCTCAAGGAAAAAACTCTCAATATTGTACTATTAGATATTATGTTTGTTCTAGGTTATCATAGACATTTTTAACATAATAAAAAAATCTCGTGTACTAATATTTCTAATCTTCTAAACTTTAAGTGATGCATTTTTTTATCTTTATTTTTCAAGGGGAATTAACTCCATTTAAACATATGATTTTTTTTCTAAATGTCCCATTTTAGTAGCAGAATTTTTTACTATAGTTTTTGGTATGCTTATATAGATCTTTTCTTACTCTGTTGAATTGTTTCCTCTTTCACATAGAATTCAATTTTCTTTTTCAATATTGTAGCAATGTCAGTGCAATCCTAATGAAAATCTCAGCAACCTTTTTGGGGTAAAATTGACAAGCTTATATTGAAATCTTATACATATAAACATAAAAAAAGGAAATAGATAAAGCAAGATTGGAAATTGAGGATATTTTTAAGATATAAACTTATTATAAAACTGTGGTAATTCAGATATTACAGTGTAAATAAATTTATCAATATTAGAAAATAGGAAGTCTAGATATAGACCTCGACATATATAATCAAATTATTTTCAACAAGAAAAATACATTCATGTACTAAGAAAAATGAAATATAAAATTAAACTTTAATATTTATAATAGACTTCCAGTAAAAAGCACTGGTAAACAGAGTCATAATGAGAAGTTGTGAATATCTAAAGGCATTACTATAAAATAATTCATGCTAAACCTTGAGGAGTGGGAGTCTTCAGGCAGAATAGTTAAGGAAATTAGTATCTAGTGAATTTGGCAAAAAATAAAGCTGAAAATCAATGAGCTATTTATCCAACCAGAAATATGTGGAAAGAGGGAAACAACATTGTTCTAAAACATGTGGAACACAGGAAACAGTGAAGACAAAAGCAGAAATCAAAGAAAGAGATGACAGGTAGAACAGAGATATTCTAAAAGGATATTAAGTCCTTGAAAATGCTTTTAGAAAAACAAATTTGAGGGAACTGGTTATTTAATTCTTATATTTGCATTTCCTAATAAGATCTGGAGCAAGAAATGGCAACCCACTCCAATATTCTTGCCTGGAAAATGGCATGGACAGAAGACAGTCACACGGTCACAAAGAGTCAGACACAACTGAGCATGTGTGCAATAAAAAAAGATATATCAGGATAATATAATAAAAATTGAAAGGACTCAAAGCAGGCTATTTTGGGTGGGATCATGAAATAAAAACTTTGAAGAGAAGGGTTTTAAGAAGAGGAATGAATGATAAGACAAAAGCAGTCATGGGAAATCAGAACCCATGAGAATGATCATTAAATTCAAGGCTTTCAGGTGGGAATGAATATCAGGAAAGAAGATGATTGTGAAAATATTGTCAAAGGAAGCAGCAGTCTATAAGCACATAGAGCCTTATTGATCTTAGCAAATAGTTTTGAATATTATCCTCTTTGCAATGAAAAGGCATTGGAAGTTTTGAAGCCACAGAGAAATATTTTTCTGGTTATATAGAAAAGTGAATGTGAGGACTGGAGATCCACAGCAAGTAGACTAAGGAGACAGTTCTAAATGATTGGTATTTAGTCAATTCAGTTCAGTCGTTCAGTATGTCCAACTCTTTGTGACCCCTATGAACCGCAGCATGCCAGGGCCCCCTGTCCATCACCAACTCCAGGAGTCTACTCAAACCCATGTCCACTGAGTTGGTGATGCAACCCAACCATCTATCTCATCCTCTGTCGTCCCCTTCTCCTCCTATCCTCAATCTTTCCCAGCAACAGAGTCTTTTCAAATGAGTCAGCTCTTGACATAAGGTGGCCAAACTATTGGAGTTTCAGCTTCAGCATCAGTCCTTCCAATGAACACCCAGGACTGATCTCCTTTAGGATGGACTGGTTGGACCTCCTTGCAGTCCAAGGGACTCTCAAGAGTCCAGCATCACAGTTCAAAGGCATCAATTCTTCAGCACTCAGCTTTCTTCACAGTCCAACTCTCACAACCATGATCTTAGTTTTCTGAATGCTGAGCTTTAAGCCAACTTTTTCACTCTCCTCCTTCACTTTCATCAAGAGGTTCTTTAGTTCTTCCTCACTTTCTGCCATAAGGGTGGTGTCATCTGCATATCTGAGGTTATTGATATTTCTCCTGGCAATCTTGATTCCAGCTTGTGCTTCTTCCAGTCCAGCGTTTCTCATGGTGTACTCTGCACAGAAGTTAAATAAGCAGGGTGACAATATACAGCCTTGATGTACTCATTTTCCTATTTGGAACCGGTCTGTTGGTCCATGTCCAGTTCTAACTGCATACAGATTTCCTAAGAGGCAGGTCAGGTGGTCTGGTATTCCCATCTCTTTCAGAATTTTCCAGTTGATTGTGATCCACACAGTCAAAGGCTTTGGCATAGTCAAGAAAGCAGAAATAGATGTTTTTCTGGAACTCTCTTGCTTTTTCCATGATACAGCAGATGTTGGCAATTTGATCTCTGGGTCCTCTGCCTTTTCTAAAACCAGCATGAACATCTGGAAGTTCATGGTTCATGTATTGCTGAAGCCTGGCTTGGAGAATTTTGAGTATTACTTTACTAGCGTGTGAGATGAATGCAATTGTATGTTTGAGCATTCTTTGGCATTGCCTTTCTTTGGGATTGGAATGAAAACTGACCTTTTCCAGTCCTGTGGCCACTGCTGAGTTTTCCAAATTTGCTGGCATATTGAGTGCAGCACTTTCATAGCATCATCTTTCAGGATTTGAAATAGCTCAACTGGAATTCCATCACCTCCATTAGCTTTGTTCGTAGTGATGCTTCCCAAGGACCACTTGACTTAGCATTCCAGAATGTCTGGCTCTAGGTGAGTGATCACCCCATCGTGATTATCTGGGTCATGAAGATCTTTCTTGTACAGTTCTTCTGTGTATTCTTGCCACCTCTTCTTAATATCTTCTGCTTCTGTTAGGTCCCTACCATTTCTGTCCTTTATTGAGCTCATCTTTGCATAAAATGTTCCCTTGGTATCTCTAATTTTCTTGAAGAAATCTGTAGTCTTTCCCATTCTATTGTTTCTTCTATTTGTTTGCATTGATCACTGTGGAAGACTTTCTTATCTCTTCTTGCTATTCTTTGGAACTCTGCATTCAAATGGGTATATCTTTCCTTTCTCCTTTGCTTTTCGCTTCCCTTCTTTTCACAGCTATTTGTAAAGCCTCCTCAGACAGACATTTTGCTTTTTTCCATTTCTTGTTTTTGGAGATAGTCTTGATGCCTATCTCCTGTACAATGTCATGAACCTCCATCCATAGTTCATCAGGCACTCTGATCTAGTCCCATAAATTTATTTCTCAATTCCACTGTATAGTCATAAGCGATTTGATTTAGGTCATGCCTGAATGATCTAGTGGTTTTCTCCACTTTCTTCAATTTCAGTCTGAATTTGGCAATTTTAAGTTCATGATCTGAGCCACAGTCAGCTCCCAGTCTTGTTTTTGTTGACTGTATAAAGCTCCATCTTTGGCTGCAAAAAATATAATCAATCTGATTCCAGTGTTGACCATCTGGTGATGTCCATGTGTAGAGTCTTCTCTTGTGTTGTTGGAAGAGGGTGTTTGCTATGACCAGTGCATTCTCTTGGCAGAACTCTATAGCCTTTGCCCTGCCTCATTCCGTATTCCAAGGCCAAATTTGCCTGTTATGCCAGGTGTTTCTTGACTTCCTACTTTTGCATTCCAGTCCCCTATTTCTAGAAGGTCTTGTAGGTCTTCATAGAACTGTTCAACTTCAGCTTCTTCAGCGTTACTGGTAGGGGCATAGATTTGGATTACCGTGATACTGAATGGTTTGCCTTGGAAACGAAGAGAGATCATTCTGTCGTTTTTGAGTTTGCACCCAAGTACTGCATTTCGGACTCTTTTATTGACTCTGATGGCTACTGCATTTCTTCTAAGGGATTCCTGCCCACAGTAGTAGATATAATGGTCATCTGAGATATTAGCTAGTGTCTTATTCTTGGATATGTGAAAAGTAATTTTTATCTGGTATATATCATAAAGGCAGAACATATAGGGCTTGCTAACTTACTGAATACATACCATGAATGATGGAAACATCTATGATTATTCTTAAGACTTTTCTTTAAAAACTAGGTAGAGGGAAGTGGTGCAGCTGGCCTTGGAGGCAGAGGGGAAGTGGAAAGGCAAAAGAAAAGTTACATTTGGAACCTCAACCTCTAGTTTGAGAGATTTTTGTGGTGCTTAACTTTATATGTCACTTTGGAGAACTTTGATTAGATTAATATTTAAATCAGTGAAATCTGAGTAAAGCACCTTGCCTCATCCAATCAGTTGAAGGCCTGAATAGAACAAAAAGACCATCCCCTTCAAGCAAGAAGAAATTCGTCAGCAGAATGCCTTCAGGCTTCACCTGCGCTATCAGCTCTCCTGTGTCTCCAGGCTTCCAGCTCACTCTGAAGGTTTGGACTGCCAGTCTTTATATTTGTCTGAACCAATTCCTTACTATAAACCTCTTCATATATGATATTCATTATTATATATATGCTATTGGTTTTATTTCTCAAAAGAAGTCTGATTAATACAATGGCTAGTACGTAAGTATAAATATATACTTAAACATTAAAAGATATGTGCATGATAGAGATGATGAATAGATGATACATAGATAGATAGGCAGCTTTATGTCTTTCCTTTCTCCAATACCTCCTTGTCTCAATATAAATAAAAGTTGCTGTAGTTTTATGGCAAATTGTAAAAAATGATAGTGTGAACCCTACTACTGCCTCTTCAGACTGATTTAGCTTTTCTAGGCTTGCTGACTTTCTCTTTGAAAATCAGCTTGTCAACTTCAAGAAAATTTTTAGGTCGATTTGAGGGAGATTGACATCTTCACAATATTGGTTATCCATGATATTGATAAATATGTTTTTTATTGCTTCATATAATGCTTCATATACTATAAGCAATAAAAAGAAGTATTGTTATATTTACCATTGTTGAGTCTCAAAACATGTATATTGGGCAAAAGAAGCCACAAACAAGGCTATATAACAGATGTCAGATGCTGTTCTCTTTTTAATATTTTAGCTGGAGGATAGTTACTTTATAATATTGTATTAGTTCTGCCATACATCAATAAGCATTAGCCATAGGTATACTTGTGTTCCCTCCCTCCTGAACCTCCATCCACCTCCCTCCCCACCCTACCCCTCCAGGTTGTCACAGAGCACCAGCTTTGGGTGTCCTGCTTTATACATCAAACTCACAGTTCGGTTCAGTTCAGTCGCTCAGTCATGTCCAACTCTTTGCAACCCCATGCACTGTAGCACGCCAGGCTTCCCTGTCCAACACCAACTCCCAGAGCTTGCTCAAACTCATGTCCATCAAGTCGGTGATGCCATCCAACCATCTCATCCTCTGTCATCCCCTTCTCCTCCAATCAAACTCACACTGGTTATCTATTTTACATATGGTAATGTATATATTTCAATGCTATTCTCTCAAGTCACCCCACCCTCTCCTGCTCCCACTGAGTCCAAAAGTCTGTTCTTTATGTCTGTGTCTCCTTTGCTGCTCTGCACGTAGGATCATCAGTACCATTTTCCTAGATTCTAGGAAATGGTAATATATGGTAATTCTCTTTCTCTTTCTAACTTACTTCATTCTGTGTAATAGAACCAAAGTCCTATTGTTAATATATGGTAATTGTCTTTCTCTTTCTAACTTACTTCATTCTGTGTAATAGAACCAAAGTCCATCCACCCCAGTCCCACTACTGGGCATATACCCTGAGGAAACCAGAATTGAAAAAGACACATGTACCCCAATATTCATTACAGCACTATTAACAATAGCTAGGATGTGGAAGCAACCTAGATGTCCATTGGCAGATAAATTGATAGGAAAGTTGTGGTACATACACACAGTGGAATATTACCCAGATGCTGTTCTTATCTGAAAACTATTGCCCTAAGCAGATATTAGTCACTAAAAGAAACAAGTCTGCTTAGTTGTAAATCTTTTCTAAAAAGTATTTTTTAAAATCCAATGCTAAATATAATTTTTCTTTTTCCATGAATTTATTTCTGTTTATTTTACAATAGAATTAATCATAACAGTATCCTTTAGAAAATTCTTATACTCCAGTCTGTATAGGTTTCAGGGTTTTCATACTACTCTGTTATAGACTGTGTCTCCCTAAAATTCATATACCAAAACCCTAACCCCCAGTGTGGCTGTATTTGGAGAAGGAGGCTTTAAGGGGCTTTTGAACTGGGGTGTTGGAGAAGACTCTTGAGAGTCCCTTGGGCTGCAAGGAGATTCAATCAGTCCATTCTAAAGGAGATCAGCCCTGGGATTTCTTTGGAAGGAATGATGCTAAAGCTGAAACTCCAGTACTTTGGCCACCTCATGCAAAGAGTTGACTCATTGGAAAAGACTCTGATGCTGGGAGGGATTGAGGGCAGGAGGAGAAGGGGACGACAGAGGATGAGATGGCTGGATGGCATCATGGACTCGATGGACGTGAGTCTGAGTGAACTCCAGGAGTTGGTGATGGACAGGGAGGCCTGGCATGCTGCGATTCATGGGGTCGCAAAGAGTCGGACATGACTGAGTGACTGAGCTGAACTGAACTGAAGGTTAAAGGAGGTCATAAGCCTGCGCACCTAATCCAATAGGATTGGTGTCTTTGTGGAAAGAGAAGGAGACAGCCCTCCAGAAACCAGGAGAGAGACCTTACAAGAAACTAAACCCACTGGCATCTTGAGCAACTTTAGGGAGATACTTAGTCTATAATGTTCCTGAGGGCAGCACAAGCTGACTAATAGAAGTAAAATTGTCAGAAAAGAAATATAATGAAATGTCATCTCAAATGTGAAACCATGTCTTTGATTCTATCATACAAGAAAAGGAGAGACCAGAACATATGCACTAATCAGAAGATAAAGAATAAAAGAGTAATTGCATATTGGGATTTTTATACAAATAACTTGGAGAAGGGAACGGCAACCCACCGCAGTATTCTTGCCTGGAGAATCCCATGGACAGAGGAGCTTCATGGGCCACAGTCCATGGGGTCGTAGAGTCAGACATCGCTGAATGACGAACACACACACAAATAACTAAAGTGAGATGGTTTCGATGTTGTTATTTCCCTCTTACTGAGCTATAGATGCTAATGGGGAACAAGAGAAAAAGAAACAATTGTAAAGGTATACTGATTGAGAAATTACAGGCATTTTCTACATTATCCTGAAACCTAGGAAGTCTGAAAACTATGCTAATAAAACTGTCCTATTATTGAATTTTTATAATATCCTATTATTTATATCCTTTAAATTTAGCAGAATCCTTCATTTTCTTCCCCACAGCATCAATCATTCCTCCTCCTCTTCTCTCCTCCTGTTCCCTGGACCTCTCTCCCTCTCTCCCTTATTTTATTTTTAAAATAAAGTTTAAAAACTGTGGAAGGTCAGTATTCTTATTTTCAGTCATTATTCAGTTCAGTTGCTCAGTCATGTCTGACTCTTTGTGACCCCATGGACTGCAGCATGCCAGGCATCCCTGTCCATCACCAGCTCCCAGAACTTGCTCAAACTCATGTCCATCAAGTCAGTGATGCCATCCAACCATCTCATCCTCTATTGACCCCTTCTCGTCCTGCCTTTAACCTTTTCCAGCATCAGGATCTTTTCCAATGAGTCAGTTCTTCACATCAGATGGCCAAAGTATTGGAGTTTCAGCTTCAACATCAGTCCTCCCGATGAATATTCAGGACTGATATACTGTAGGATTAACTGGTTAGATCCCCTTACTGTCCAAGGGACTCTAAAGAGTTTACTCCAACACCACAGTTCAAAAGCATCAATTCTTCAGCTCTCAAATTTCTTTATGGTCCAACTCTCACAACCATACATGACTATTGGGAAAACTAGAGCTTTGACTAGATGGACTTTTGTTGGCAAACTCTTCTTTTTAATATGCTGTCTAGGTTGGTCATAATTTTTCTTCCAAGGAGTAAGCATCTTTTAATTTCATGGCTGCAGTCACCATCTGCAGTGATTTTGGAGCCCAAGAAAATAAAGTTTCTCACTGTTTCCACTGTTTCCCCATCTATCTACCATGAAGTGATGGGACCAGATGCCATGATCTTAGTTTTCTGAATGTTGAGCTTAAGCCAACTTTTTCACTCTCTTCTTTCACTTTCATCAAGAGGCTCTTCTTCTTTGCTTTCTGCCATAAGGGTGCTGTCATCTGCTATCTAAGGTTATTGATATTTCTCCCAGCAATCTTCGTTCCAGCTTGTGCTTCATCCAGCCAGGCATTTCACATGATGTACTCTGCATATGAGTTAAATAAGCAGGGTGACAATATACAGCCCTGACATACTCCTTTCCCAATTTGTAACCAGTCTGTTGTTCCATGTCCATTTCTAACTATTGCTTCCCGACCTGCATACAGATTTCTCAGAAGGCAGGTCAGGTAGTCTGGTTTTCCCACCTCTTTAAGAATTTTCCAGTTTGTTGTGATCCACACAGTCAAATGCTTTGGTGTAGTCAATAAAGCAAAAGCAAAAGATATTTTTCTGAAACTCTCTTGCTAATTTAGACTATGGTAAAAATGACTCTTGCTTTTTTCTCTTTTTTTTCTGCTTTTACTTGCTATTCTTTAAAAAAATGGAAAAAAGGCAAAAAAAGGCAAAGAAAAAGTAAGAGTCACTACTATAAATTAATATAAGGGTTAATTTATGATTTTTTAAAATGTGTGAAACATCATATAAAATATTATCTCAATAAATTATAAATGAACACTATTCATTTATAACTGGCATTGTGTGTATATAAGTGGGTGTCTTTTTTGACTTTCTTTTAAAAGTAAAACTTTGCCCTATTGTTATATATGAATAACAAGTTATTGCTACAGATATTTTCTTGGCCTGATGCCATCAAATGAACTATACATTTGCATTTTGGTAAAATTTTACACTTTGCTTTTTATATTTTCCCTTATATTGATAATGATACCTTCTGTGATTGACATATTTGATTGACATATGTCTCAATTGTATGTCATCATGTGATTGTTTCTAATAATTATATTATACGTCATATATGTGAATGTTTAAGTGTGTGTTTTTTTTCCCAGCACTCCAACACCATAAGCCTGGAATCACTTGCCGTTATTATAGCTCAGTTATTGAGCCTTAGTATGGGAATACCTTATGATGACATTAACAAATGCCATTGCCCAGGAGAGGTCTGCATAATGAACCCAGCAGCTGTGTAAGATGCTTCATTTTTATATGCTTTACATACATAGTTTATGTGAAAACAAGCTTTGTGTATTTTGTTTATGAAATCTGTGCTATCAAAATAATTAGTAATAGTCAAATATAAATTGTGGTCACTGATCCCAGATTAAAATAAAGAATCCAATGCCCCTGCTGCATGCATCTCTCAGTATTTTTTGTAACTTAATGTCATACTTACTTTCTCACATGTGACCTATGTGATTAGTCACTCAGTCCTGTCCATCTCTTTGTGACCCCATGGACTGCAGCCCACCAGGCTGCTCTGTCCATGGGGATTCTCCAGGCAGGAATACTGGAGTGGGTTTCTATGCCCTCCTCCAGGGGATCTTCCCAACCCTGGGACTGAACCCAGCTCGCTCACATTGCAGGCAGATTCTTTACCATCTGAGCCAGCAGGGAAGCCCCCTATGTGACCTACTTACTGTTTCTGGCTTACCAAATTATGAATTAAGCTATAAAATCATGCAAGTAACAAAATGATAAATGTAGAAGTAGGTCACCCTTTACATTCATCACTTTTGTTATTTGCATGATTTTATAGCTTCATGCATGATTTGATAAGCCAAATACAGACTTGTGATTATACAAGAATAACTTCAGTCAGTCAGTCAGTTCAGTCGCTCAGTCATGTCCAACTCTTTGCGACCCCATGAATTGCAGCACACCAGGCCTCCCTGTCCATCACTAAGAATGACTTAGTAAGGCCTTTTAACATGAATCTTCTTCATTCTACCTGGCTCAGCCTGAAATCTTGGCATCGACTGGTTTCAAAGATGCTTTCAGCACCTCACCACCACATGCACAGGGCTTTGGTAGAAAAGCCATACATTACACCATGAGAGCTGCCAGACACAGACTCCATTTCAGATAGAGTTACTGGGAAAACCCATAGACAATAGGGAGACAACAGAAGACACCTGAAGAATCTGAAGCCTCTGACATCTACCACAAGTCCAACTTTCAACACAAAGTTACAAGTCAAACTATGGTCAAGGAAAAGCAGAGCATGAGAATGCATGAGAAAAAGCAGGCATGAGAACTTGGTTCAGATATGGCAAAGATTTTGCAATTATTAGACTGAGAGCTTAACTATGATTAATATGCTAGTCTGCGTGTTCTTTGGAAGGACTGATGCTAAAACTGAAACTCGAGTACTTTGGCCACCTCATGCAAAGAGTTGACTCATTGGAAAAGACTGATGCTGGAAGGGATTGGGGCCAGGAGGAGAGGGGATGACAGAGGATGAGATGGCTGGATGGCATCACTGACTCGATGGACATGAGTTTGAGTGAACTCCGGGAGTTGGTGATGGACAGGGAGGCCTGGTGTGCTGCAGTTCATGGGGTTGCAAATAGTCAGACACGACGGAGTGGCTGAATTGGACTGAACTGAACTGGACTGAATATGTTAGGGGCTTAAATGGAAAAAAGTGGACAACCTACAAAAAACTGATGGATAATATAAGCAGGGGCTTGTCTGGAAGCTCAGTGGTAAAGAATCCACCTGCAATGCAGAAGACACAGGTTTAGCTTTTTCTTTGTCACTAGAGAAGGCCTTTTGCAGTACTTATTATGCCTCAAAGACCTAGTGAATTCTTTGCTATTATCCTCAATATTCTTAGAATATGCTATGAGATTTTATAGAATTAGAACCAAATAGTCAGGAGATTTAGGGAGACCATCATCCAATCAGTGACTGAAGCCAGACTTTTATCCTTTTTTTCTTGGACTGTAAACCCAACAGTAGTACATCAGTTTATTTAACAATACATTTAATTTCTTCTATATTATCTCAAATATTTTACCTTCTTTCACCTTCCAGTTTCTCTCCCAAAACAACTTAATCAACAAACAAACTTTAATTTGCAATAGTAATGAGTATCAAAATTTTTTCATTAATTTTTTGATATAATAGAACTTTGATTCTTGTGTAGATATGAAAAAATAGAAATTTTACTTAAAAATATAAAATGATGGCCTGTATAAAATTGGTGAAATTATCAATACACATATAGAAACCATGCATCTGTGGACAGCTTTTTTAAAAAGCTTAACTTGACAAATTACAGTCTTGCAAAAAATGCTTGTTAATCTTATCTTTCAATGTATTGCATCATTTTAATAGCATGATTCTGAAATTTTGGAGGACACAGACATTTTGATCATTCAATTCAGTCACTCAGTCATGTCTGACTCTTTGCCACCCCATGAACTGCAACATGCCAGGCTTCCTTGTCTATCACCAACTCCCTGAGTTTACTCAAACTCATGTCCATAGCATTGGTGATCCCATCCAACCATCTCATCCTCTGTCATCTCCTTCTCCTTCTGCCTTCAATCTTTCCCAGCATTAGGGTCTTTTCAAATGAGTCAGCTCTTCGCATCAGGTGGCCAAAGTATTGTAGCTTCAGCTTTAGCATCAGTCGATCCAATAAATATTCAGGACTGATTTCCTTTAGGACTGATTGGTTTGATCTCCTTGAAGTCCAAGGGACTCTCAGAAGTCTTCTCCAACACCGCACACAGTTCAAAAGCATCAATTCTTTGGCGCTCAGCTTTCGTTATAGTCCAACTCTCACATGACCATTTTAATCATTATTGACTGGCAAAAAATTGATGTGAAAAATCTATCACCATTTAAAGGAAAATCTGAATAAACAGCATATTTGAAAAAAGATTTGTTGGTAGTCTTTAAATTGATGGGAAACATGTCCTAGAATTACTCGTGTTTAATGACTTTTAGCAAAATCACATTCAGTGATTTACATAGAACTGAGTCCTATCCTGGTTAAACACATGCCTTTCTGAGGCAGTTGTACTCAGTCTTAACCTTAAAATGTGGCTTATTAAATAGCAAAACTTAAGGAGTTTAACGTGTTATTTTGTTTTTATAATCCATAGAAAATACATGTCACACACTGATTTTTTTTTAAGCCTGCCATTTTTCTGGGGGCTTCCAATCAATAGTCCATGGTTTATACAGTCTATGTCTCCAGCGACTCAGATGTGCATACATGAATATGCCTGAGAATTTTTACTTTCTTTGAAATTTTAATATTTTAACTAGGAACTTTGTTTCTTTAGATAAAGAAGTTGTCTTTATGAAATTGTGCTTTTTTTGGCTCATTTGAAGGTAGCAATATATCTGAACTTTGAAAACAATATATTGGGGAAAATACAGAGAGATAGACTATAATCTTTTTATCTGAAGTAAAAGGAAAGGAAAAGAGAATGATGGTTCCCAAATACATCCACAAATTGTTGATATTTCTCCCTTTAAGAGGTAAAGTTTCAGTTGTGTCCGACTCTTTGCGACTCCATGAATCGCAGCACGCCAGGCCTCCCTGTTCATCACCATCTCCCGGAGTTCACTCACACTCACATCCATCGAGTCCGTGATGCCATCCTGCCATCTCATCCTTGGTCGTCCCCTTCTCCTCCTGCCCCCAATCCCTCCCAGCATCAAACTCTTTTCCAATGAGTCAACTCTTTGCATGAGGTGGCCAAAGTACTGGAGTTTCAGTTTTAGCATCATTCCTTCCAACGAAATCCCAGGGTTGATCTCCTTCAGAATGGACTGGGTGGATCTCCTTGCAGTCCAAGGGACTCTCAAGAGTCTTCTCCAACACCACAGTTCAAAAGCATCAATTCTTTGGCGCTCAGCCTTCTTCACAGTCCAACTCTCACATCCATACATGACCACAGGAAAAACCATAGCCTTGACTAGACAGACCTTAGTCGGCAAAGTAATGTCTCTGCTTTTGAATATGCTGTCTAGGTTGGTCATAACTTTTCTTCCAAGGAGTAAGCGTCATTTAATTTCATGGCTGCAGTCACCATCTGCCGTGATTTTGGAGCCCAAAAAAATAAAGTCTGACACTGTTTCCACTCTTTCCCCATCTATTTCCCATGAAGTGATGGGACCGGATGCCATGATCTTAGTTTTCTGAATGTTGAGAGCTTTAAGCCAACTTTTTCACTCTCCTCTTTCACTTTCATCAAGAGGCTTTTTAGCTCCTCTTCACTTTCTGCCATAAGGGTGGTGTCATCTGCATATCTGAGGTTATTGATATTTCTCCTGGAAATCTTGATTCCAGCTTGTGTTTCTTCCAGTCCAGTGTTTCTCATGATGTCCTCTGCATATAAGTTAAATAAGCAGGGGGACAATATACAGCCTTGATGTACTCCTTTTCCTATTTGGTACCAGTCTGTTGTTCCATGTCCAGTTCTAATGGTTGCTTCCTGACCTGCATACAGATTTCTCAAGAGGCAGGTTAGGTGGTCTGGTATTCCCATCTCTTTCAGAATTTTCCACAGTTTTTTGTGATCCACACAGTCAAAGGCTTTGGCATAGTCAATAAAGCAGAAATAGATGTTTTTCTGGAACTCTCTTGCTTTTTCCATGATCCAGCGGATGTTGGCAATTTGATCTCTGGTTCCTCTGCCTTTTCTAAAACCAGCTTGAACATCAGGGAGTTCATGGTTCACGTATTGCTGAAGCCTGGCTTGGAGAATTTTGAGCATTACTTTACTAGCATGTGAGATGAGTGCAATTGTGCGGTAGTTTGAGCATTCTTTGGCATTGCCTTTCTTTGGGATTGGAATGAAAACTGACCTTTTCTAGTCCTGTGACCACTGCTGAGTTTTCCAAATTTGCTGGCCTATTGAGTGCAGCACTTTCACAGCATCATCTTTCAGGATTTGAAACAGCTCAACTGGAATTCCGTCACCTCCACTAGCTTTGTTCGTAGTGATGCTTTCTAAGGCCCACTTGACTTCACTTTCCAAGATGTCTGGCTCTAGATTAGTGATCACATCATCATGATTATCTGGGTCATGAAGATCTTTTTTGTACAATTCTTCCATGTATTCTTGCCACCTCTTCTTAATATCTTCTGCTTCTGTTAGGTCCATACCATTTCTGTCCTTTATTGTGCTCATCTTTGCATGAAATGTTCCCTTGGTATCTCTAATTTTCTTGAAGAGATCTCTAGTCTTTCCCATTCTGCTGTTTTCCTCTATTTCTTTGCATTGATCGCTGAAGAAGGCTTTCTTATCTCTTCTTGCTATTCTCTGGAACTCTGCATTCAGATGCTTATATCTTTCCTTTTGTCCTTTGCTTTTTGCCTCTCTTCTTTTCACAGCTATTTGTAAGGCCTCCCAGACAGCCATTTTGCTTTTTTTGCATTTCTTTTCCATGAGAATGATCTTGATCCTGTCTCCTGTACAATGTCACGAACCTCATTCCATAGTTCATCAGGCACTCTATCTCTCAGATCTAGGCCCTTAAATCTATTTCTCACTTCCACTGTATAATCATAAGGGATTTGATTTAGGTCATACCTGAATGGTCTAGCAGTATTCCCTACTTTCTTCAATTTGAGTCTGAATTTGGCAATAAGATCTGATGATTTCCCTCTATTGAATGTGGGTTGGATTTGGTGACTTGATTTCATCAAATAGACCTTGGAAGAAATGATGGCGTGTGACTTTCAAGATTATATAATTAAAGAGTTTGCAAATTTCTCTGTATTCTCTCTTTGATCAGGCGCTCAAGTTGGAGGTAGGTGCAATATCATGAGGACCCTCAAGTAACTTTCTATATAGAGCCATATGGCTAGGAACTGAGGCCTCTTGCCAGTAGAATAAAGGCACAGATAAAAAGCATGGCTGTAAACATTACTTCATGTAAGTTAAATTCATGGTTTCATTTTAAGGCCAGTGGTCAGCTCCTATGGTTTACAAAAGGGAAATGTAGGTATAATACAGGGAAGTCAGGTATTCAACTGAAAATCAGAAGTTCTATTATCAAGGAAAAACAAGAGAAAGGAGAATGAGAACATCCAGCTAATCTGTGAAAGGTTCAAGCTGCAAGTAAATTATCCAGTTGGGTATAATTATGATTGGCCATCTCTTTCTAATGACAACATTGCTTTCATTGTCAGAAAATGTACCCTCTATGAGCCAGTTCACACAAAATAAACATCTTACACTGCCTGCTTCTCAGTAATATTCAAGTTCTATCAACTTTTCTCCTTTTGTTTTCTAGCATTTAGATAGAAATTATCTGAATTGTTGGCAATATAATAATATATCTCTTATTTGTGGTTAATATGACTAAAGAGTATGTTCCACCTGGGTGCAACCACAAAAAATAAAAACATTGGTAGTTTGTCCAAAATTCTCTAATTTTTTCATGATACTCATGTGAATAACATTTTCATGTAATAATCCACATAACTAAGGTTTGAGTCCATTACCTTAAAATTTAGTAATTTTATATTAGCTGTATTTTGTTAAATTATAGACTTGTATTCTGAGGCTAGGTAATTTTCAGGAAGCAATGGTTACATAAAAATGTAATGTCGATGTGTTTTTAGTCATTCCAGTGGTGTGAAGTTCTTTAGTACCTGCAGCGTGGAAGATTTTTTACATTTTATTTCAAAGCCAAAGTCCCAGTGTCTTCAAAACCATCCACGTTTAGATCCAACATACAAAGCTGCAGTTTGTGGTAATGGACAAGTTGAAGAGGGAGAACAATGTGACTGTGGCAGTAAGCAGGTTGGTACAAATTTGGAAAACTATATACCAGAATTACATCAAAAAGTATTAATTTTATAGTATAATACTGCTATTTCACCTAATTTATCAAACTTGCTTTTTAACAAAGGCCTTAAGAATGCATACTGGGATTATATTAAATTAATGACTACACATATATTTTTATATGTGAATTCAGCAGTTTGTACATTATTCATACTGATGATTTTCAGGGTCTTAATCCTTTAGCTGAATTGACCAAGGTTTATGTTTCCCCTCTTGTGTATACACTTCCTTAGTATTTCTTTTTTTGCAAAAAGTTTTCTTTTTATTGCAGTATAGTTGATTTACAATGTTAACTTCTGTTGTACAGCAAAGTGTTATATATATATATTCTTTGGGCTTCCCTAGTGGTTCATTTGTAGAGAATCCATCTGCAATGTAGCAGAGACAAGGCAGGAGTCTCGGGTGAGATCAGTGGATTGGGAAGATCTCGTGGAGAAGGAAATGGCAACCCATGCCAGTATTCTCGCCTGGGAAATCCCATGGGCAGAGGATCCTGGAGGCGAGGGGTCGCAGAGTCAGACATGCCTTAGCAACTAAAACAATAACATGATTGGCTTGTGGAGCTGCAAATTACAGCTTCTAAACATAGAACTCTTTATGAAAACAGCTGTTGAAGTATATCTGATTTACAATGTTGTCTTAAACTACTGTTGTACCACAAAATTATTCATTTTATATATGTGTGTATATAAATGCATTCTTTATTATATTCTTTTCCATTATAGTTTATTATAGGATACTGAATCTAGTTTCCTGTGCTATACAATGGGGTTTCCCTGGTGGCTCAGATAGTAAAGTTTGCCTGTAATGCAGGAGACCCATGGACCTCGTTATTTATCCATTCTATAATGTAATAGTTTGCATCTGCTAACGCAAACTCCCAACTCATTCATCCTCCACCCAGACCCTTTGGCAACCACACCCCTGTCCTCTGTTCTGTGCGTCTCTTTCAGTTTCATAGATCGGTTCATTTGTGTTATATTTTAGATTCCACATATAAGTGATATCACATGGCGTTTATCTTTCCCTTTCTGACTTACTTCATTTGGTATGAAAATCTCTAGGTCGAAACATGTTGCTGTAAATGGCATTATTTCATTCTTTTTTATGACTGAGCAGTATTTCATTGCGTATATGTACCACATTGTCTTAATCCATGCATCTGTTGATGGACATTTAGGTGGTTTCCATGTCTTGGCTACTGTGACTAGCACTGCTGTGAATATAGGATTTTGTGATATATTTAAATGATAGTTTAATGATAGTTTTAATTTTAAATAATAGTTTTTCCAGAAATGTGCTCAGGAGTGGGAATGCTGGATCATATAGCAAGTATATTTTCAGTTTTTCAGGAATCTCTATGATGTTTTTTGTGGTGGCTGCACTGACTTACAATCCCACCAGCAATGTGGAAGTGTTCCTTTTTCTCCAAACCCTCTCCAGCATGTTATTTATAGAGTTTTTTTTTTTTTAATGATGGCCTTTCTGAACGTGTGAGGTAATATCCCACTATAGTTTTGATTTGCATTTCTCTAATAACTAATGATGTTGAGTATCTTTTCATGTGTCTATTGGCCATCTCTATGTCTTCTTTGGGGAAGTGTCTATTTATGTCTTCTGCCCATTTTTCAATTGGGTTTATTGGTTTTCTGTTGTTGAGTTGTATAAGCAGTTTGTATATTTTGGAAATTAAGCTCTTGTCAGTTGCATCATTTGTAAATATTTTCTCTCAGTCTGCTAGTTGTCCTTTGGCTTAGTTTGTTTCCTTTGTGGTGCAAAAACTTGCAAGTTTGATTAGGTCCCATTGATTTATTTTTGCTTTTATCTCTATTGCCTTCAGAGACTGACCTAACATTCCTATGATTTATGCCAGAGAACTTTTTGCCTATGTTCTCTTCTAGGAGATTTATGATGTTGTGTCTTTTATTTAAGCCCTTTAAGTTTCTTTTTGTGTATGGTGTAGAGGAGTGGTCTAACTTCATTGATTTACATGCATCTGTCCAGTTTTCCTGGGGCTTCCCAGGTGGCACAGTGGTAAAGAATCCACCTGCCAATGCAACAGATGAAGGTTGGATCCCTGGGTCAGGAAGATCCCGCAAAGAAGGAAATGGCAACCCACTCCAGTATTCTTGCCTGAGAAAATTTTACCGTCTGGAATCTCATAGAGATAGGAATGACATTAATTAGGCAAAATAGTTCTGGAAAATAATTCAAACTTTGTGTGCCCTAGGAAGTATCATGCCATAACCCATATAAGACTACTAAAATCCATGATTTATTTTTTGTAACTTATTGAAATTTTTTGCCCAATTAACTCTATTTCAAATCCCCAAGTATTTAAAAATGTGCATGTCACACATGTGTGTGCCTGTGTGTCTGTCTTCTGTCTCTCCATCCTTATTCCCTATCAGTTGCTTTTTATTAACCCTAAAAATGGAATTTTAAAACACAGAACCACCAGTTACAAATGAATTATAAAACAAGACATAATACATATGGATGAACGATTAAAGGTGATAATTTCAATTAAGTTCAGAAATATAATTTTGTATCTCTTCATCTTTAGAGAATTATAAGCAAACTTTGAATATCCTTTAAAAGATAAAGACATCAAAATACAGTAGATTCATAAAAGTTGACTAAGAACTAATCAACTTTTAAAATCATAACTTCTGTTTATTTCACATCTTGTGAAATAACTTTGTTATAAGAGGCAAAGATCTCAATTTCTTAGCTTTTTAGTTTTATTTTACTTTTTTTAATTAAAAAAAGTTGGGAATGTATAGCTGATTTATAGTGTTGTGTTCATTTCTGCTGTACAGCAAATCAGCAATCAGTTGTTCAGTTCAGTCGCTCAGTCGTGTGTGACTCTTTGAGACCCCCATGAGCTGCAGCACGCCAGGCCTCCCTGTCCAACACCAACTCCCAGAGCCCACCCAAACCCATGTCCATTGAGTCAGTGATGCCATCCAACCATCTCATCCTCTGTCGTCCCCTTCTCCTCCTGCCCTCAATCTTTCCCAGCATCAGGGTCTTTTCCAATGAGTCAGCTCTTCATATCAGGTGGCCAAAGTATTGGAGTTTCAGCTTCAACATCAGACCTTCCAACGAACACCCAGGACTGATGATATTTAGGATGGACTGGTTGGATTTCCTTGCAGTCCAAGGGACTCTCAAGAGTCTTATCCAACACCGCAATTCAAAAGCGTCAATTCTTTGTTTCTCAGCTTTCTTTATAGTCCAACTCTCACATCCATACATGACTACTGGAAAAACCATAGCCTTGACTATATATCCACTCTTTTTTAGATTTTGTTCCCATATAGGCCATTACAGAGTATTGAATAGAGTTCCCTGTGCTAGTCAGTAGGTCCTTATTAGTTATCTATTTTATAAATAGTAGTGTATGTGTCAATCCCACATTCCAATTTTCTCTCCCTCCTCCTGAAATAAACTTGTGGTTATTGATGTCTTGGCTTTGGTGGACTCCAGGACTTCAGAAAATCCTACTACCAAAATAGTCAAGCTTAGTGATATACAGAACACTTGGTTTAGCACATTAGGTAATGAATAAATGTTAAATAAATGAATGAATAAATGGCTTTATATTTTTCCATTTGCCAACATTTAAGCTAAGCATCTGTCTGTATGTTATGTAATATGTTGTCCTTGTTAAATATCTGTTTAACGTAAAGTTGGAAGGTATTTCAGAGCATTTGATTTGCCTTTCAGGTTTGTGATGAACAGACAAACACGTGCTGTAACCCTGACACGTGTAGACTCCAGCCTGGGTCAGCTTGTGATACTGGACTGTGTTGTGATTCTTGTGCTGTAAGAGCCTTTAAACATTTTAATACCTGCATTAGTAAAGCTATCATTTTTTATAATATTTAAATGCTCACATTCTGCTTTACTCAATATTGTTTAACTCACCTCACCAGTTTGTACCAAAAGGACACATATGTAGGGGTTCCACTGATGAATGTGATCTCCATGAATATTGCAATGGTTCATCAGCAGCATGTCAAGAAGATTTGTATATTCAGGATGGGCATCCGTGTGGACAGAATCAATGGCTCTGTGTCGGAGGAAAATGTGTGGATGGGAGAAAACAATGTGTTGAATTATTTGGTGAAGGTATTTATTTTAATTTGACTGCCTGTATATGTATTTTTCTGGAAACTGACTAATATACCTATCTTTATATGTATATATTAGAAAGAACAAAGGATGTTATGAAATGAAGCAATTAAAATGTCAAAAATACTTAAAATTAATTTTAAAAATAAAATAAATAAAATGTTAAAAATAATGTTAACCTCTAGAAGAATAAAAATAGAAAAAGATAACATCACCAGGAAAAATAACTGAAATAAAACTCAGTCATTTCAACAAAATGCAGCACCCAGAATAATCAAGTATTGATATAAGTCAAATATTTGTTTTATAATCTAAGATAAATACAAGAATAATAATATAGTAATTAAAAACTAAAAACTAATAAAGAGGAGAACAACAAAACTATTTAACATATTTGATTAACCCAAAAGAAGGCAAGAACAGAGTAAACTAAAAACATAGGATGTGAAAACAAATAGTAAGACTGGTTATTTATATTTACATACTTATAAGTTACATTAAATATAAAACCTTTGTTCAGTATTAAATTGAGGGAAAGAATATATCAAGTAGTGACAGAAGCAATTACAAGAAAATGACTAGAAAAATCAAGGCATGTTGCATTAATGATATATTTTTAAAGGCTGTAGAATATAGTGAAACCAATGACAACAAATTTAAATCTCTATAGCAGAGAAACTTTGCCTGCCTTAGGGAACATCGGACAGCCATTTATGTTCCTAGGGGCATATGCAGCTTCTGAATGTTGAAGATCAGTCTTGGCTTAGCAGAGATCTTCAAGGAAAAGAAAAAGAGATCAAATATAAAAGTTTTAGCAGTTGGAATTTCAGAAGAGTGAGCTGTCAAAACCATAGACTATTTTTCCTTGAGGCATTCTCATCCTTGGAACTCAGTAGCTGTTCAGAAACTTGGTGAATTTGATTTAAAAAATTAGAAAGGCATTATGAATTTTCATACAGCCACAAGAAGATCAAAGACCAAATGGTAGAGGAATTTTGCCTAAAAAGTTCTTAGTCTTCCTCTAGAACAGTTTGCTTCATTTAGAAGTGCCTTTGTTGGTAGGCTTTCCAAGGCCCACTTGACTTCACATTCCAGGATGTCTGGCTCTAGATTAGTGATCACATCATCGTGATTATCTGGGTCATGAAGATCTTTTTTGTACAGTTCTTCTGTGTATTCTTGCCACCTCTTCTTAATATCTTCTGCTTCTGTTAGGTCCATACCATTTCTGTCCTTTATTGAGCCCATCTTTGCATGAAATGTCCCCTTGGTATCTCTAATTTTCTTGAAGAGGTCTCTAGACTTTCCCATTCTGTTCTTATCCTTTATTTCTTTGCACTGATCGCTGAGGAAGGCTTTCTTATCTCTTCTTGCTATTCTCTGGAACTCTGCATTCAGATGCTTGTATCTTTCCTTTTCTCCTTTGCTTTTTGCCTCTCTTCTTTTCACAGCTATTTGTAAGGCCTCCCCAGACAGCCATTTTGCTTTTTTGCATTTCTTTTCCATGAAGATGGTCTTGATCCTGTCTCCTGTACAATGTCACGAACCTCATTCCATAGTTCATCAGGCACTCTATCTATCAGATCTAGGCCCTTAAATCTATTTCTCACTTCCACTGTATAATCATAAGGGATTTGATTTAGGTCATACCTGAGTGGTCTAGCAGTTTTCCCTACTTTCTTCAATTTGAGTCTGAATTTGGTAATAAGGAGTTCATGATCTGAGCCACAGTCAGCTCCTGGTCTTGTTTTTGTTGACTGTATAGAGCTTCTCCATCTTTGGCTGCAAAGAATATAATCAATCTGATTTCGGTGTTGGCCATCTGGTGATGTCCATGTGTAGAGTCTTCTCTTGTGTTGTTGGAAGAGGGTGTTTGCTATGACCAGTGCATTTTCTTGGCAAAACTCTATTAGTCTTTGCCCTGCTTCATTCTGCATTCCAAGGCCAAATTTGCCTATTCTTCCAGGTGTTTCTTGACTTCCCACTTTTGCATTCCAGTCCCCTATAATGAAAAGGACATTTTCTTTGGGTGTTAGTTCTAAAAGGTCTTGTAGGTCTTCATAAAACTGTTCAACTTCAGCTTCTTCAGTGTTACTGGTTGGGGCATAGACTTGGATAACTGTGATATTGAATGGTTTGCCTTGGAGATGAACAGAGATCATTCTGTCATTTTTGAGATTGCATCCAAGTACTACATTTCAGACTCTTTTGTTGACCATGATGGCTACTCCATTTCTTCTGAGGGATTCCTGCCCACAGTAGTAGATGTAATGGTCATCTGAGTTAAATTCACCCATTCCAGTCCATTTTAGTTCACTGATTCCTAGAATGTCGACGTTCACTCTTGCCATCTCTTGTTTGACCACTTCCAATTTGCCTTCATTCATGGACCTGACATTCCAGGTTCCTATGCAATATTGCTCTTTACAGCATCGGACCTTGCTTCTATCACCAGTCACATCCACAGCTGGGTATTGTTTTTGCTTTGGCTTCATCCCATCATTCTTTCTGGAGTTATTTCTCCACTGATCTCCAGTAGCATATTGGGCACCTATTGACCTGGAGAGTTCCTCTTTCAGTATCCTATCATTTTGCCTTCTCATACTGTTTATGGGGTTCTCAAGGCAAAAATACTGAAGTGGTTTGCCATTCCAGTTGTGCTGTTTCAAATCCTGAAAGATGATGCTGTGAAAGTGCTGCCCTCAATATGCCAGCAAATTTGGAAAACTCAGCAGTGGCTGCAGGACTGGAAAAGGTCAGTTTTCATTCCAATTCCAAAGAAAAGTGAAGTCACTCAGTCATGTCCGACTCTTTGTGACCCCATGGACTGTAGCCCACCAGGCTCCTTCCTCCATGGGATTCTCCAGGCAAGAGTAGTGGAGTGGGTTGCCATTTCCTTCTCCAATTCCGAAGAAAGGCAATGCCAAAGAATGCTCAAACTATTGCACAATGCACTCATCTCACATGCTAGTAAAGTAATGCTCAAATATCTCCAAGCCAGGCTTCAACAATAAACTTCTTGATGTTCAAGCTGGTTTTAGAAATGGCAGAGTAACCAGAGATCAAATTGCCAACATCCACTGGATCATGGAAAAAGCAAGAGAGTTCCAGGAAAACATCTATTTCTGCTTTCTTGACTATGCCAAAGTTTTTGACTGGGTGGATCACAATAAACTGTAGAAAACTCTGAAAGAGATGGGAATACCAGACCACTTGACCTGCCTCTTGAGAAATCTGTATGCAGGTCAGGAAACAACAGTTAGAACTGGACATGGAACAACAGACTGGTACCAAATAGGAAAAGGAGTACGTCAAGGCTGTATATTGTCCCCCTGCGTATTTAACTTATATGCAGAGTACATCATGAGAAACGCTGGGCTGGAAGAAACACAAGCTGGAATCAAGATTGCCAGGAGAAATATCAATAACCTCAGATATTCAGATGACACCACCCTTATGGCAGAAAGTGAAGAAGAACTAAAAAGCCTCTTGATGAAAGTGAAAGAGGGGAGTGAAAAAGTTGGCCTAAAGCTCAGCATTCAGAAAATGAAGATCATGGCATCCGGTCCCATCACTTCATGGGAAATAGATGGGGAAAGAGTGGAAACAGTGTCAGACTTTATTTGGGGGGGCTCCAAAATCACTGCAGATGGTGATTGCAGCCATGAAATTAAATGACACTTACTCCTTGGAAGAAAAGTTATAACCAACCTAGATAGTATATTTAAAAGCAGAGACACTACTTTGCCGACTAAGGTCTGTCTAGTCAAGGCTATGGTTTTTCCTGTGGTCATGTATGGATGTGAGAGTTGGACTGTGAAGAAGGCTGAGCGTCGAAGAATTGATGCTTTTGAACTGTGGTGTTGGAGAAGACTCTTGAGAGTCCCTTGGACTGCAAGGAGATCCAACCAGTCCATTCTGAGGGAGATCAACCCTGGGATTTCTTTGGAAGGAATTATGCTAAAGCTGAAACTCCAGTACTTTGGCCACCTCATGCAAAGAGTTGACTCATTGGAAAAGACTCTGATGTTGGGAGGAATTGGGGGCAGGAGGAGAAGGGGACGACAGAAGATGAGATGGCAGGATGGCATCACGGACTCGATGGACGTGAGTCTGAGTGAACTCCGGGAGTTGGTGATGGACAGGGAGGCCTGGCTTGCTGCTATTCATGGGGTCGCAGAGTCAGACACGACTGAGCGACTGAACTGAACTGAACTTGTTGGTAGGCTAGGAAGCTATCCTGAGGACTAAAGAGTATGTATTTATCCCTAGCAAGCTTTCAGTGAAGAGAAGATAAATATCTGCAAGGTTCTGAATCAGTACAAGGGCCACACCCAAGATAACAAAGTGAATCCAGAATAAAACAGCCTTGGCTCATATAATTGCCTGGTTGTACTTATGCAATCCCTGTCTTGCCCAGTCTGCCTGACTCTTCCAACCTTCATATAGTTGCATCATGTTTTGTGACTTATTCTGCCAATAGCTTCTTTTTGATTGCAGTGCTTATTCATATAAGGTAGCAGTTCCAATTGCTATTTTGCTATGTGTTTTCAGTATTTTATTTTACCTTCTGTTTCCTCAATAACATCTGTGTTGCATAGAGATTTTCTAGTGGAATGGTTCAATCTCTCTGTGATTTATTTTACTGTATGTATTTAGTTATTTCTGAGTGGTTTGCTTGGGTGTTACAACTACTATCTTAAGACATTCAATTAATATTTATTTCATTTCAACAGTAAACCAAAACTTAGCTTATGTTCTATTTTTGGCAAGTATCTTCACATAAGTCTAAATGACAAAGTTTTATAATAATTGTTTTTATGCAATGGTCTTTTAAAATCTACCGAAGAGAGTCCAAACAATAAGTATATTTGCACTACCTATTATATCTTCTTTCACTTTATTTGATAGTTTTCTATATTAGCATGAAGTGTTACTTCATGTGGATGCTAGTTACCTCCTATTGTCCTTTGATTTCAGCCTTAAGGATGCACTTTAGTAGATCTTACTGGAAAGGTTTGCTAAAGGTCTTTCTCATTGTGTTTGCCTTGGAATGCTACAATTTCTCCTTTATTTTTTTAGGAGAGTTTAGCTGAATATAGAATCTTCAGTCTTTTCCTTTCAAAGTTCTGTAGTATCATCCCACTGTCACCTGGCTTCCTTCATCCCTAATAAAGAGTGTGATCAGTTTGACCTTGATCTGTGGATCTCTTTACGATTATTCTATGTGTATTTTTTAAACCTTCTTGTAAATACGTAGATAGATATAGATACATCGTTAAATATGAAAAGTTTTCAGTCATTTCTTAAAATATTTCACCACCCTTTTCTATTTTTTCCTCATTTTTGGAATCCCTATGTGCCAATATTTCATATGCTTGATGTTGCCCCACTGATCCATTAAGCTCTTTACTTTTCATTATTTGATTTTCTTTCTTTCTTCATACTGGATAAACTCCACTGATCTATCTTTAGGTCAATAAAGCCTGCTGGAGTAAATCTATTGATTTTAAATTTTCTGTAGTGAAATCTTTCATTTTAGTTAAGATAGTTTTCAATTCAGAATTTCTATTTGGTTCCCTTTTTTATTTAAAAGTTTATATTAGCATTTCCCATTCAGTTTTTAAGAAATGGTTTCCTCTGGTAATTTGAACATATCTGTAATAGCTATTTTAAGTCTTTGTCTACTGGATTCAAAATTTGAGATCTGTGAGGATATTTCCCTTTTTTTTTTTTTTTTCCGGGTATGTAGCATACTTTCATTTTTTTGCATATCATGTAAAATTATTTTTTAAAGCTTTTTAATTTTTAGAAATTTTAAACAATATATTTGAACAGTTTTGATTCAGATTTCTCCAAGGGTTTTTGTTGTTCTTATTGTCTTACTGACTATTTGTTTAGTCCTGGACTAAATTTTCAGGTTCTGTATTCTGTACTATGTGCAGCCACTGAGTTCTTGGCTAGTTTTTTCTTTTTCTTTTTTTTAATCTCCCTAAATTCTTCTCTTTATTTTTAAGTCAGGCTTCCCAGGGATAACTCATAATTCGCACAATTTAGTGCCAAGCTGAAACCTGTCAGATACCCTTCAATGCTTTGACTGTTTATTCTCTACCCACAATGCCAAGGGACAGTTTCAAGCTTCAGGTGGTTTGCAAGACAGGCATAGCTTTCACTTCTTGCTAGTTCAGAACTTAAATATAATCCAGAGGAGTGACTGGGGACTTCTCTTTCCTAGAATTGTTCTTGGAATGTGTGCATCTTTTCAGATCCAGTTGCGTATTTGAGCTTTTCAACATTCCTTATGGCCATCTAGTTCTCCAAAGTTTCCTTTTAAATTCCCAGAAGGCTCTTGTTTGCCTCAACAGATGCAGTGTAGCTGTTATATTGCTATTATTTCAGTATTTCCCTCGGTGTGAGGCTCTTTTTCCCACTGAGCTGAGCTTGTTTTCTTGTTGTTGTTTTTCAGTCGCTATATTGCTTTCAAATCTTTGCAGCCCCATGGACTGCAGCTTCCCTGTTCTTCACTATCTCCAGGGGTTTGCTCAGATTCACGTCCACTGAGTCGGTGATGCTGTCTAACCATCTCATCCTCTACTGCCCTCTTTTTCTTTTGCCTTCAATCTTTCCCAGCATCAGGGTGTTTTCCAATGAATCAGCTCTTTGCACCAGGTGGCCAGCACCAGTCTCTCCAAAGAATATTCAGAACTGATTTCCTTTAGGATTGACTGATTTGATCTCTTTGCAGTTCAAAGGACTCTCGAGAGTCTTCTCTGGCACTACAATTTGAAAACATCAGTTCTGCAGCACTCAGCCTTCTTTATGGTCCAGCTCTCACATCTGTACTTGACTACTGGAAAAATTACAGCTTTTACTATACAGACCTTTGCTGGTGAAATGATGTCTCTGCTTTTTGATACTCTGTCTAGGTTTGTCATAGCTTTCCTTCCAAGGAGCAAGTGTCTTTTAATTTCAAAGCTGCAGTCACTGTCTGCAGTGATTTTGGAGCCTAAGAAAATTAAATCTGTCACTGCTTCCACTTTTTCCCCTTCTATTTGCCATGAAGTGATGGGACTCGATGCCATGTTTTTTGTATTTTGAATGTTGAGTATCATGCCAGCTTTTTCACACTCTTCTTAGAAAAACACCCTCGGAATAGAGATTTTCTAGGTAAGTAAAAGTTTGAATAATTGTCTGACTACGTTCTGTTGCTTTTAAAAAGCTCAAAATAGGCCAGACCTCTTCATTAGCTGTAAGGCTTTTGGCTACCATGCCACTGAAGAAAGATGAGAATATCTCCAAGGTAAAACATCACAGAGCCCTCTGTCTTAAGAACTGTATCCACCAGGATTCCATCAGAGAAACAGAATCTCACTCCAAATCTGATGCCATCCCTTCAAGCCAAAGCTTCCAGACAAACGAAGGTCTCTTTCACAGGAAGACTGAGTGTGCATTTCAGCCAGTTAGCTGTGCCTTGTTCCAGGGCCATTAACTGGCTAGAAACTCTCTCCCATTATTACTGTCGACTTTAAAAACATCCACAACCTAAAAACTGAGAGTTTTGTCTTATTCGGTTGTTTTAGGACTTCAAGCTCAAGAGAGAGCATCTCAAGTAACCCTGAGAAAACTACCCCAAAGAGGTGAGGGAAGGGGCCAGGTTACATGGAACTTTTGCAACAAATGACAGGAAGACCAAATATCAAAAGATTATTGTTAATTAAAGAAAACCAGATAACCCAAGTTAATGAATTTAGCACTTTTCTATGTATGGGAAGATGCAAGAGTCTGGGCTCACTGAAATCATTCCTTTGATATGCACCTCAGCTATCTGGAGCCAGTATCCTGTGTCTTTGACATCCTGAGCTTCCCTGGAGTTTACTATAGGGTACGGCTATAGTCTGATGACTGCTAGATCACAAGTATTCTCCTTCCTGAGTTCCCTCAAGGTTCACCTGCTCACATTGGAGGGCTGCAGTCCCCAAAGACTGTGATATCCTTAGTTACTGATACAGCAGGGAATATTCCATTTCTCATTACCATCCCAGGGGACCCAGGAATGCAAGTGCCTCTGGTCACTAGAATCAGATGACCAAGGAATGCCCCTGGGCAGAAGCCACAGAAATGAGAGCACCACATGTAAAAAGCCAGAGCCCAAGATGTATGTGAAAGCTCCCTTCTAGGAAATTCTGGCAATCTGAGGCATGGCAGGTTGAGAACCAAAAGATAGCGCTCACCCTCCAAAGTCTCAGTGAAGGATTCCAGCAGGTCCTTGTTTAATCAGAAGCCTGACCCTCAGGCCACAGCTCCTGAGGTAAGCTCACAGGCCTCTCTTACAGAAAGACTGGGCTTCTCTAACTGTTCCCTCTTGTCCTGCCCTGGATATGGTAGCCGGTTAAGAACTCTTTCTCCCTTAGTTACAGTCTTGTGGGAACCTTGAGCATAAACCACACTGGCCATCAGAATCATTTCACAATTCTCTACAGCCTTGTAGGTCTCATAAACATGAGCCTCTGTTTGTTATCAAAGTTGGAGGTTTTGGGGGCTTATCTTTCAGGTACAGGATTGAAAAGCTGTGGTGCCTGATGTGAGTCAAATACTTCACCCCCTCAGGGAGGAGCTCTTGGTTTTGAGTTCCCTCCCAATTGTGGGATTGGTGTGCTGGGGTGAGTTTATGGCAAGAACATGTCTCAGCCTTTCCTTCCTGCTTCAGTGTGGCCTTTCTCCTGTTTGCTCAGTGTAAAGTGGTCATAGTCCACCAGTTTTTAGCTTTTCTTCACTAGAAATTGTTCCATATGTAGCTGTAGATTTGATGTGTTTGTGAAAAGTTGCAAGTTCAAGATTTTTCTGTGTTTACTTCACCATCTTGAAATGGAACCTCTATTTCCATCAGCATTTTAAAGAGATTACTCCATTGTTATATGACTTGCATATTTCTGAAGAAAAATCTGTCATATTGTGTCTCTTATCTCTTTAAGCCGTGAAGATTTTTTTGGTCTTTGGTTTTTATCAGTCTCCATATTATATATTTGAAAGTGTGTTTGTGAGCCTGTAGGTCTGCTTAGTGTTCCTAAGTGTCTTGTGACTGTGGTGTAAACACTGTACTATTATACAGATTTCTAAATTTCAAATTATGCTTGTTTGTCTCTCCATAATTATTTCAATGTATTTATTTTTGATGCCCTGCCTTCTTAAAGATTTATATCTCTATAATTAATTTTAGTGTACATGTACCTTGGTTCTCATAATTATTTTAACATATGTAGATGTCTTTGTTTTATATTTTTTTGAATGCTTTATATAAAAACATATTGTTAGTTAAAAGTTTTTTTCTCTGTCTTCATCTTCATTTTTGACTTACAGGAACTGTGTTTTCAGTTTAAATGCTTCTCATATAAACACTACATCTTATATGAATACATCCACCTTTTTCTTCTGCTAAGTATATGAAGTAAGAGACCAATCACTTTAATTGAATTAGAAACCAAAATTGTTAAGGTTCTGTTAGAGTTTTTATTAGGTTCACTCTATATCCAGTTCACTCTTATTTCTAGGGCATAACTCTCCAGGGCTTTCAATTGAGAGATTGTATGTATGTAACCACAATGCAGAAACTGCAGACAAATCATGATCTGCTTTCTGGAAGTCATTTATTTATATTTTAATTTCCTTGTCTTCACATGTTTCAGTTCAATTCAGTCGCTCAGTCATGTCTGACTCTTTGCGACCCCATGAACGGCAGCACACCAGGCCTCCCTGTCCATCACCAACTCCTGGAATTTACCCAAGCTCAGGTCAATCTAGTCAGTGATGCCATCCAGCCATCTCATCCTCTGTTGTCCCTTTCTCCTCCTGCCTTCAATCCCTCCCAGCATTAGGGCCTTTTCCAATGAGTCAATTCTTCGCATGAAGTAGCCAAAGCATTGGAGTTTCAGCTTCAACATCAGTCCTCCCAATTAACATCTAGGACTGATCTCCTTTAGGATGGACTGGTTGGACCTCTTTGCAGTCCAAGGGACTCTCAAGAGTCTTCTCCAACACCACAGTTCAAAAGCATCCATTCTTCAGCATTCAGCTTTCTCTGTAGTCCAACTCTCACATCCATACATGACCACAGGAAAAACCATAGCCTTGACTAGACAGACCTTTGTTGGCAAAGTAATGTCTCTGCTTTTTAATATGCTGTCTAGGTTGGTCATAACTTTCTTTCCAAGGAGTAAACATCTTTTAATTTCACGGCTGCAATCACCATCTGCAGTGATTTTGGAGTCCAAAAAAATAGTTTGACATTGTTTCCACTGTTTCCCCATCTATTTCCCATGAAGTGATGGGACCAGATTCACATGTTTAGAAGCAGGAAAATGTCTTAAGATGGGGCTGTACTATATGTTGAGGCCCCCCAAGTCTCTAATTTTATCACTATAGTAAATGATCCTCCAAATTTGGCCTTCTTTATGTTCTGTTTCCCCTGGGTAAGCTTATAATTTTGATCCTCTCACACAGAACTAGGTTTGCAAATGACCTCTGAGATGAAAATCAATTGCTTATTTGCGGTTTACCACTGCCTCTAGGACTTCCAACTGAGATCCTGATGCTGGGGCTCCTTTTATGTTCTCATATTTCTTTGTGGTTAAATCAAAGGTTTTTGGCTTAATCTTCCCATTAGAGTAATGGTAAACTGCTTTTTCAGTAGATAGAATCCTATGAGAATTAAGCACATAATGTTTGTGGATTGGATAGTAAATATGAAAATAAATCAGTTATGATTCCAAGATTTTTTGCTTTGGGTAAAGTAGGATGAAAACAAAAGATATCATTTTAATGATTTGTCTTGAAAACACATTTACACAGAAACATTATTGACCAATAAGTCAATTATTTGTTTAAAAATGTTTCTTATATACATATATGTTTCAGGCTTACTAAAAGTTAGAAGATAAACTGCATACTATAGTTAATCCCAAAGTATCTGGGTAGTAGACAAGATGTTTTCAATATTTAAATATTTCATTGAAGTGGGGTTTTTTTGTGTGTGACTTTAAAAATTGTTGTATGGCAAAACCAGTACAATATCATAAAGTAATTAACCTCCAATTAAAATAAATAAATTTATATTTTAAAAAACTATTTTATTTTCAAATTTTGTATTATGCTCTTATGTTGTGCAATATTTTAGGCAATCTCAGAATAAATGTACTCATTAATTATTTTAAATGCAGCAGCAGTATGACTAACCACACATTGTTTTTTTCAGGCTCATCTTTTGCTCCTCAAGAGTGTTTCCAGCAGCTTAATTCTATGAATGATCAATCTGGGAGCTGTGGCATAACTCCTACTGGGTTCACACCGTGTAGCTCTGAGTATGTTCCAGGAAATCTATCTGAGAAATGTCATTTATTGTCTTAAATTTGAAAATACCATGAGATAATTTACTTTATACATAAGCAAAATGTCACTTTATCATGAAAGAGACTATATTTAACCAAACTATAAATGTCTTAAGTACAGAATGTCTGTACTTATCTTTTTTAATATAAATTTATTTATTTTAATTGGAGGTTAATTACTTTACAATATTGTATTGATTTTGCCATACATCAACATGAATCCACCACAGGTATACACGTGTTCCCCATCCTGAATCCCCCTGCCCCCTCCCTCCCCGTACCATCCCTCTGGGTCATCTCAGTGCACCAGCTCCCCGAGCATCCAGTATCATCACTTGTACAGTCCCACAGAGCATTTCATTTACATATAGGTACATTAACTGCCCATTAGTTTGAAAGGTAATTTTCATTTTTGCATGCTATCACTTTAATTTTACAAATGATGACCATTGTTCAGTGATCTAATAAAAATGCATGAATTTCTGCTATCCAGGAAGTAAAGCACTGTGTTTAAGAACCTGTGCTCTGCAGGCAGCCATCTTGGTTTCAAGGACTAATCTCAGTGGTTACCTACTGTTGTGGCTTTGGACATGTGCCTCACGTTCCTGAGGTGTAAAACATGAATACTGGTTTCACTAACGTCATTGGGCTTGTGCCAGTGTGGAATTTAGATACTCTAATAAACACAGCTAAAATGGGACTGACACACAGTATGCACAATATGAGTGTTAATTGTTAATTACCATGTGCCTGCTATGTCACTTTAGTCATGTCTGACTCTTTGTCACCCTGGACTGTAGCCCACCAGGCTCCCCTGTCCATGGAATTCTCCAGGCAAGAATACTGGAGTAGGTAGCCATGCCCTCCTCCAGGGGATCTTCCCCACCCAGGGATCAAATCCAAGTCTCTTACATCTCCTGCACTGGCAAGCAGGTTCTTTACCATTAGCACCATCTGGGAAGTTCTAATTACTATGATCAATATATATATATTAGAACTAGAATGTTACTGTGATATTTTTATGCTATTTCAAACATGGTTTGATATCTAAAATAAAAATTCTATTTAAAAAATTTGTTTGCATGATTAGCAGGAAGATTTGTCATATAATCTTTACTCATCTTTGCCAGTGGCTTGCATTTTGCCCAGTTGCTTTGTCCTTCTGTTTTTCAAATTCTCCTCTCCTTTCCTCCTTTCAAAATTATTTTCCTAAACCATTTGAATGTAAATTGAATACTATGCTTCATTATCCTTAAATAAATCATTGTGTCTTTCTTGGGGACAAAATTTTTTAATGGCTATATTGTAGCTGTCAAAATTCACAATAAAACTTCATTCATTATCTCAATAAAGTATTTACAGTTCTTTGCTTTGTTCAGGAGCCAATCTAGAGTCACATGTTTGCAAGAGTCATAATGTATTTTTAAACTTTAATCTAAAACATTTTATTTGTTTTATTTGTTATTTTTACTTTTTTAAAAAATACTGAAGCCCAATCATTTTGTAAAATTTTTCTCAAACTGGGTTTGATAGTTAGTTAGATTCATGTTATAAATTTTGTCATACTTGCCACTAAAGTGGTATTGTACCATCAAGTACAATTTTCAAAGGGCACATCCCAATTTCTCTCAGTGTTGAATATATTAGGTTAAACTATTTGGTAAAGTTAATTTTCTTTAGGTCTCTCAGTTGTAAAGCTACTCTTTCCCTTTGTGTTTAATGGATAAACTGAGACTATAGGCATATTATGTTCGTCAAACTTTTGCCCTCTAGTTTTAAAGTTCACTGATAATTTTCTAACTCCATTATTGCCTCTGTCTTTAAGCTAAAAATGTATTGTAGAAAGAAGTATTCCCTCCTACTTATTGATTTCTGTATTCATCTACATCAGTTCAGACTCAGCAATTGTTACTTGACTCAATAGTATAGAATATATTACTATCATTTATTTTAATGCTTACTTTCTCAAATTGTCTCACTTTTGGCTAGTGAGTGTTTACTTTAACTGGCCACAATGTTTTTTCAAAAGTCTGTATGATACTTTAAAAACTTACAAATTTCTCTAGCACAAAAAAACAGACATCCTAGGACATTTATTATATATTTTTTTTTACCCTTGCTGTGGATTCAGCTATTTCTCTAAATAAACAAAGGAATTTCCCATTGCCTTTTATCAGAGAAGAGTACTTCGAAAACAAACATCTCAGCACCAGTTGTGCCCATTTCTACTGTTTTTCATGATCTCTAAGTCTTCTCAGTGAACAAAGGTAGAACATACAAATATCACATATTTATTTCTATATCCATGTGTTGTATCTCTGTTTTTAAAACATGAACTTAGAGTGATCATTTTATGGCAAAATACATCTTGCATTTATGAACTGCTTTCTTATATGCTCGAGCCCAGAAGCACAAAAATTTGTTTCACAATTGCTAAAACATATTCTGACTAAAGGAAACTTTCTAACTATTGTGCTTATATTCTCTTTTAAATCATTGATCTTTTTATATTAGCTGCTGTGGGGTGCTTATCTGCTAACTACATTACCTGGGTCATTTTGCCATTGATATCTAGTGCTTTATTTGCACCTATATCGTGTTTTAAGTGTTGCATACATTTATGATTTTCTGTATACCTACTTACAAACATTATATTAGTTTCAGATGTAAAACATAATAATTCAATATTTTTATAAATCACACACCATATAAAGTTATTAGACAATACTGACTATACTCCCTGTGCTGCGCTATTACATCCCTGTGGCTTATCTATTTTATTATACCCCTGGTGGTTTGTACCTCTTAATCCCCTTCACCCATTTGGTGCTTTCCATATCCCTCTCCGATCTGGTAACCACTAGTCTGAATCTGTGAGTATGTCTCTCTTTTTCTCACCTTTGTTTGTTTTATTTTTAGATTCCACATACAAGTAAAAGCATACGATATTTGTTTTTCTCTGCCTGATTTAGTTCAAAATGCATAAATCAATATGCTCTCCAGGTCTACCCATGTTCTTGCAAACAGCAAGATTCCATTTTTTTGTGGCTAACATTGTCATTTATATATATATATATATTTGTATATATATAATATACAAATATCATAAATGTATCTCACATCTATATACATTCATCTAACGGTGGGTACTTAGGTTGCCTCCATATCTTAGTCTTAGTTGCCTCCATATCTTAGTGTTAGTCTCTCAGTCATGTCTGACTCTTGGCAATCCCACGGACTGTAGCTTGCCAGGCTCCTCTGTTCATGCAATTCTCCAGGCAAGAATACTGGAGTGGGTTGTCATTTCTTCTCCAGGGGACCGTCCCGACCCAGGGATCAAACCCAGGTCTTCCACACTGCAGGCAGTTTCTTTACCATCTGAGCCACCAGGGAAGACCATATCTTAGCTATTTTAAATAATGCTGCAATAAACATTGGGGTACCTATATCTCTTTGAAGTAGTATTTTCCTTTTCTTCAGATAAATATCTAGGAGTGGAATTGTTGGATTGTATGGTATTTTAATTTTTTTGTTTTATGAAACTCCATACTGTTTTTCATTACTTGTAAAAATTCCCACTAAGAGTTTACTACAGTTTCTTTTCTCTGCATCCTGACCAACCCATGTTTTTATTGTCGTTGTTTTACCCTCTTTGGTCTCTTTGAAAATAGCCATTCTGACAGATGTGAGATAATACTTCACTGTGGTTTTGATTTGCATTTCCCTGATGATTAGTAATGTTTAGTGCCTTTTCATGTACCTTTTGGCTCTCTGTATGCCTTTGGGAAAATGTCTATTCAGGTCCTTGTTGTTGTTGCTGTTGTTTAGTTGCCAGGTCATGTCCAACTCTTATAGAGTTACTCTGTAAGTTACTCTTATAGACTGTAGCCTGCCAGGCTCCTCTGTCCATTGGATTTCCCAGGCAAGAATACTGAAGTGGGTACCATTTCCTTCTCCAAGGGATCTTCCCGACCCAGGGATAGAACTCATGTCTCTTGCATTGCAGGTGCATTCCTTACAACTGAGCCACCAGGGGAGCCCTATTCAGGTCCTATGACCATATTTTAATTGAATTGGTGGGGTTTTCTATTGAGTTGTATAAGTTCTTTATATATTTTGGATATTAACCCCTTTACAGATATCTTCTTCCACATTGCTTTTGTGTTTTGACCATGGTTTCCTTTACTATGTAAATTCCTTTTAGTTGAGTTGGGTCCCATTTGTTTTTCTGCTTCTGTTGCCTTTGCCTAAGGAGATCAAAAAATATACAAATTATTAAGGTGAATGTCAAAGGACATACTATGTTTTCTTTTTTTTGAATCTTTTTATTTTATTATATTGGCATATAATTTATGATTAACAATCTTGTGATAATTTCATGTGGACAGAAAAGGGACTCAGCCATTCATATACATATATTAATTCTTCCCCTAACTCTCCTCCCATTCAGGCTTTCAATAGCATTAAGCAGATTTCTATGTGCTATACAGTAGAATCTTGTTGGTCATCCATTTAAAATATAACAGTGTGTGCATGTCCATCCCAAACATCCCTTTCCCCCATTCTCCCAAACCTGGCAACCATAAGTTCATTCTCTGAGTCCATAAGGCTCTTGTTTCTATATTAGTTTTCTGTCTGAATGATATGTTCATTGATGAAAGTGAGTTGTTAAAGTCCCTCACTCTTATTGTGTTACTGTTTATTTCTCCCTTTAAGGTTGTTAGTATTTGCTTTACATGTTGAGGTGCTCCTATACTGGGTGCATATATATTTGTAATTATTGTATCTTCTTTTTGGATTGATCCCTTGATCATTATGTAGTGTCCTTCTTTGTCACTTACGTCTTTGTCTTAAAGTCTATCATGTGATGTGCATATTGTTACACCAGATTTCTTTTATTTTCCATTTGCATGGAATACCTTTGTTCCATCCTGTCACTCTGTGTGTGTGTGTGTCCTTAGTTCTGATGCGGGTCTCTTGTAGACAGCTTACATATATGTCTTATCTTTGTATCCACTCAGCCAGTCTATGTGTTTTAGTTGGTGCAGGTAATCCATTTACATTTGAGGTAATTATCAATATATATGTTCCTACTTTGTTGTTCAGTCACCATGTCATGTCTAACTCTCTGGGACCCCATGAATTGCGGCATTCCAGGTTTCCCTGTACTTTACTATCTCCCTGAGTTTGCTCAAACTCATATCCATTGCCTGGAAAATGCCATGGACAGAGGAGACTGGTGGGCTACAGTCCATGGAGTTGCAAAGAGTCAAGCAACTGAGTACACACACACACACACAGCCACAGAAGTAGCAGTAACCTGTCTACAAGGGAAGGATTCAATCCAATGAGAAAAAATACAATCCATTACCAAGACATGTTTATGTCCATAAGATAAAGAAAGCTGAATAAAATCTATTTGCTGATCTACAAGTGGTACATTAGGCAGTTTAAAGTATCCAGGAGAAATGCAGATGGATTTTCCTGAATTGTGCTTCAGACAAATGGGGCAAAGTAGGCACTCTTTGCATTAATGTTTCGATCAGTTCATAAAGTGGACCAATGATTCAATGCATGTCTGGTAGTCAGTAATGGAAATTTTAGAGCCTCTGGCAGTACTGAATTCAGTATTCAAACTGAAGTTTTCTCTTTTTATTGGGTCATCAGTTATTAGATTTCCAATATTGTTTTTCTTTTTTCTGAGGCAAAAATAACATTATTATTCTTTGTCATCTTTTTCTCTCCATTCCCCATACTTTATTAGCTTCCATCCCTACCTAAAGTAAAATTTTCACTATATTTGAGATGCATAGTGTCTTCCTTAGCATCTCTGTGGATAAGCCCAGCCAATATTTTTTGGCCTTTACTTGGGAAGGAAGGCAATGCACCTGGACAGTATATGCCCCACAGTTTTAACAAAAGTCCCCCCTAGTCCCAAACCATAAAAGCTGGTTTAGATGATATACCATTCCCTGGAGGCTCTACTTAATTACAATATATAGACAATTTTCTTCTCTGCTCCCTAACCCAGGCCTCTTCATAAGAAGATAGCATATATCTGCTAAAACTTTTAGCCTTAGAGGGAAACAAAGTCTCCAAAGAAAAATTGAGTTTGCTCAAACTCAGGGTTGATATTTGGGGCACCTAATCTCAGAACAAGGGCTACATTCGATCCAGTACTCCAAACTAACTGCCACTTGTGAGGTTTTCTTAGACTACCTAGGTAATGTTGAAATGAGAATTCCAAATTTCTCTCTTATGCCCAAACTTTGTCTATTTGACTAAAAATAACAAACCTTATCCTATTATTTAGGAAGATCAAGGTGACATAGCCTTGAAAGCCTAAAAGAAAACTGTAAATCTCCCTGCCCTTGGACATCCCAATTATCAACTTTCCCCCCCACACCACCTTTTTTTTTTTTTTAAAGGAAGGAAGTGTCCTAGGGATAGTGACCCTAAAACACTAGGGAAACCATTGACTCGTAGGATGTCGATAGCCAACAGCTAGACCCTGTAACATGAGGATAACTCTTTTGCCTCAGTGCCACTACTGCCACTATCCTTTTAGTCAAGGTCACCAAGACATAGTCTTGGAATCATTTTTACCATCTTTGTACCTCATAAAAGAAGTCCTTCTGAATTCTCATCACACTCAACATTCTCTGACCAATAATCGCATCTCCTATAAAATTGTCTTAATAACCACTTCTCATATAACTTCTCATATAGCTTTTTCTCACTGTAATAATCTTAAGTCTTAAAACACTACCTCCTTATTCATATAAAGTTTGTTAAAGTAGAACACAGCATACTAATAACAGAGTGTACATACTTTCCTGTTGAAGCTTTTATCATTTTCCTTAATTTTGTTTGATTTTTAAATTTACATAGACTATAAATATTGAATATACAACTTGATAAATAATTCCATTTGCAGAAATGTTTCCTCCAATCTGTGCCCCATACAACCTATGTTGTTTTCTTAATGGTAATAGATAAATGTATACTGTTCAAAAATTCCATACTAATAGAATGCTACAGTATGCTTTTTTTTTATGCCATAATATGCCCAGGACAATTTTTTTCTGATTAAAATAAACTGCTTTCTCATTATTAGTGTATAGGAATGCAAGGGATTTCTAAGTAGAAAAAGAAATTAAGGAAACAACTCCATTCACCATTGCAATGAAAAGAATAAAATACTTAGGAATATATCTACCTAAAGAAACTAAAGACCTATATATAGAAAACTATAAAACACTGATGAAAGAAATCAAAGAGGACACTAATAGATGGAGAAATATACCATGTTCATGGGTTGGAAGAATCAATATAGTGAAAATGAGTATACTACCCAAAGCAATCTACAGATTCAATGCAATCCCTATCAAGCTACCAGCAATATTTTTCACAGAACTAGAACAAATAATTTCAAGATTTGTATGGAAATAAAAAAACCTCGAATAGCCAAAGCAATCTGGAGAAAGAAGAATGGAACTGGAGGAATTAACTTGCCTGACTTCAGGCTCTACTACAAAGCCACAGTCATCAAGACAGTATGGTACTGGCACAAAGACAGAAATATAGATCAATGGAACAAAATAGAAAGCCCAGAGATAAATAAACACATATGGACAACTTATCTTTGACAAAGGAGGCAAGAATATACAATGGAGTAAAGACAATCTCTTTAATAAGTGGTGCTGGGAAAACTGGTCAACCACTTGTAAAAGAATGAAACTAGATCACTTTCTAACACCGCACAAAAAAATAAACTCAAAATTGATTAAAGATCTAAATGTAAGACCAGAAACTATAAAACTCCTAGCGGAGAACATAGGCAAAACACTCTCCAACATAAATCACAGCAGGATCCTCTATGATCCACCCCCCAGAATTCTGGAAATAAAAGCAAAAATAAACAAATGGGATCTAATTAAAATTAAAAGCTTCTGCACAATAAAGGAAACTATAAGTAAGGTGAAAAGACAGCCTTCTGAGTGGGAGAAAATAATAGCAAATGAAGCAACTGACAAAGAATTAATCTCAAAAATATAGCAACTTATGCAGCTCAATTCCAGAAAAATAAATGACCCAATCAAAACATGGGCCAAAGAACTAAATAGACATTTCTCCAAAGAAGACATACGGATGGCTAACAAACACATGAAAAGATGCTCAACGTCACTCATTATTAGAGAAATGCAAATCAAAACCACAATGAGGTATCACTTCACACCAGTCAGAATGGCTGCGATCCAAAAGTCTGCAGGCAATAAATGCTGGAGAGGGTGTGGAGAAAAGGGAACCCTCCTACACTGTTGGTGGGAATGCAAACTAGTACAGCCACTATGGAAAACAGTGTGGAGATTCCTTAAAAAACTGCAAATAGAACTGCCTTATGACCCAGCAATCCCACTGCTGGGCATACACACCAAGGAAACCAGAATTGAAAGAGACACATGTACCCCAATGTTCATCGCAGCACTGTTTATAATAGCCAGGACATGGAAGCAACCTAGATGTCCATCAGCAGATGAATGGATAAGAAAGCTGTGGTACATATACACAATGGAGTATTACTCAGCCATTAAAAAGAATACATTTGAATCAGTTCTAATGAGATGGACGAAACTGGAGCCGACTATACAGAGTGAAGTAAGCCAGAAAGAAAAACACCAATACAGTATACTATCACATATATATGGAATTTAGAAAGATGGCAATGATGACCCTGTATGCAAGACAGCAAAAGAGACACAGATGTGTAGAGCAGACTTTTGGACTCAGAGGGAGAGGGAGAGGATGGGATAATTTGGGAGAATGGCATTGAAACATGTATACTATCATGTAAGAAATGAATCAGCAGTCTATGTCCGATGCAGGACACAGCATGCTTGGGGCTGGTGCATGGGGATGACCCAGAGAGATGCTATGGGGAGGGAGTTCTGAGGAGGGTTCATGTTTGGGAACACATGTACACCCATGGTGGATTTATGTCAATGTATGGCAAAACCAATACAGTATTGTAAAGTAAAATAAAGTAAAAATAAAACTTAAAAAATAAATTAAAAAAATAAAATAAAATAAACTGCTCTTGTAATAGTATTTTAGTTTTTATTACTGAGTAATTATGAATATCACTAAAATTATATACAAAATTATAAATATATTTATAATTAATACAATATATACTTATATATTTATATATTATATTTATTGACGATCAATTATGTGGTGCATTTTTTTGTTGTTCATTTTGGCTATCATGAATAAAGCTGCTCTTTTCAGGATCAGGTCTTTGTAGCAAATATATTTCCACTTATGTTGGAAAGATACATACATAGGAATATAATTGCTAAGTCTTGTAATTTCATATTAACATTTTAAAAAATTTACCAAATTGCTTTCCAAAGTGGCTATGCAATTTTACACGCACACTAGCAGAGTCTAAGAATTCTATTTCCTCCATAATTTGTTACTACTTGGTAATGTCAATCTTTTTTATTTTAGCCATTATACTTCTAAATTGCTTTTGTTTCCATTTGCATTTGTCTAACTGATATTCAGAGCAGTTTCTAAGCCTTTTATGTTACTGTGTGTGTCTTTCTCTATGATGAATCTTAAATTTTTTCCAGTTTATTTGGAATGCTTTAGGGTCAGGAAGCATCAGTTAGAACTGGACATGAAACAACAGACTGGTTCCAAATAGGAAAAGGAGTATGTCAAGGCTGTATATTGTCCCCCTGCTTATTTAACTTATATGCAGAGTACATCATGAGAAACGCTGGGCTGGAAGAAGCACAAGCTGGAATCAAGATTGCCAGGAGAAATATCAATAACCTCAGATATGCAGATGACACCACCCTTATGGCAGAAAGTGAAGAGGAACTAAAAAGTCTCTTGATGAAAATGAAAGAGGAGTGATAAAGTTGGCTTAAAGCTCAACATTCAGAAAACTAAGATCATGGCATCTGGTCCCGTCCCATCACTTCATGGGAAATAGATGGGGAAACAGTGTCAGACTTTATTTTTGGGGGGCTCCAAAATCACTGCAAATGGTGACTGCAGCCATGAAATTAAAAGACTCTTGGAAGGAAAGTTATGACCAACCTAGATAGCATATTGAAAAGCAGAGACATTACTCTGCAAAGGTCTGTCTAGTCAAGGCTATGGTTTTTCCTCTGGTCATGTACAGATGTGAGAGTTGGACTGTAAAGAAAGCTGAGCGCCAAAGAATTGATGCTTTTGAGCTGTAGTGTTGGAGAAGACTCTTGAGAGTCCTCTGGACTGCAAGGAGATCCACCCAGTCCATTCTGAAGGAAATCAGCCCTGGGATTTCTTTGGAAGGAATGATGATAAAGCTGAAACTCCAGTACTTTGGCCACCTCATGTGAAGAGTTGACTCTTTGGAAAAGACTCTGATGCTGGGAGGGATTGGGGGCAGGAGGAGAAGGGGATGGACAGAGGATGAGGCTGGATGGCATCACTGACTTGATGGATGTGAGTCTGAGTGAACTCCAGGAGTTGGTGATGGACAGGGAGGCCTGGTGTGCTGCGATTCATGGGGTCGCAAAGAGTCAGACACGACTGAGCAACTGAACTGAACTGAACTGAGCCTTCTTATCACTGAATTTTACCTATGTATGTTTTTATTCTGAACTAACTGCAGATTCTTGGGAAATTTCAAAAGTAACCTAGAAAGAATACAGAGGACCCCTGTATACTTCAGCTATTTTCCCCAAATGGTAACACCTCAAATGACTTATATATCTTACCTGCAGTAAAATATCCAAGTCAGGAAATTGACACTGGTAAATTCACAGCCATTACTCCTCATATATCATCAGTTTCCCATGGATTCATTTGTGGTGTGTGTGTACATGTATGTGTGTTTAAATTGCCGTCTTGTCAATATTGCATTGCAAAGTGATAAATATAGAATGTCTGGGTTTATTTCAGTGTTCTTTCCTTTTTCTCAATCAGGTTTTAGTTTTCAGTATTCAAGTGTTGCATGTATTTTAAGTATATTGCTGAATGTTTTGCTTTTTAAAATATCGTGAACAGAATGGTTCTCTAAATTTTATTTTCTCATTGTTCACTGCCAGTATCTAATAATACTAAAAATAACAATGCAAATCATATATTGATCTTTTATATTGTGTGAACCTCATAAATTCTCTTTCTCTCTTTTTCTGTGTGAGCTTCTTAGTATTTCCATGTCCAGGATCATGTAATCTGTAAATGAAGTCTGAATTATCCTTTTCTAATTAGGATACCTTTATTTTGTTTTTCTTGCTTGACTGCATACATATCTACCAAAATGTTGAACTGTAAGTGGAGAAAGAAAAGATTTACTTATTACCAATTTTATGAGGCAAATTTAGCCATTACCAGGAAGTTTATTATTAGCTGTAGTTTTTTTTGGTTAATACCCTTTATCTGATTTGGAAATTCCCCCTATATTTCTACTTTTCTGAGAATTTTTAATCTTAAATGGTGGTTGTATTTTTAGTGCTTTTCATACATCTATTTTCATGAATCTGTTTTTGATTCATTTTCCCTATTGATATAATTTATTACATTAATTTGTTTTCAGATGTTAAAAATCATGAGCCATGTTCTTATTATTCACTCTGACAATGTCTGGCTTTTAACTGATTGTTTATAGACCATTTCCATTAAAACTGATTATTGATGTACTATCTTCAAATAACAGAGTAATAGTTCATACTCAAATGCTGTAATTATACACTCCTTCATGTGTGGTGAAGGTGTTCTATAATAGTTTCCCAATTCCTCCATCCAGTCCCTTGTGAGGCTTCTTGTTACTTACTTTGCTTATACATATACAGTAAATATCCAATACATACTTCATATTATTCTTTAATATAAATTTATTTATTTTAATTGGAGGTTAATTACTTTACATTATTGTGTTGGTTTTGCCATACATCAACATGTATCTGCCACAGGTATACATGTGTTCCCCATCCTGAACCCCCCCCTCCTTGTACCATCCCTCTGGGTCATCTCAGTGCACCAGCCCCAAGCATCCAGTATCATCCATTGAACTTGGACTGGTGACTCGTTTCATATATGACATTATACATGTTTCAATGCCATTCTCCCAAATCACCCCACCCTCTCCCTTTCCCACAGAGTCCAAAAGACTGTTCTATACATTCTTCATATTATTGCTTTGAGAAGATAGTTATCTTTTAGATCAGTTAAGAGTAAGAAAAATACACACTTTTTTCTTTCAATTGTTTCATTTTCTGATGCTGTCCCTTATTTATGTAGATCAAAGTTTCTGACACAAATTTCTCTTCTGTGTAAAGGACTTTTTAAAGAAATATTTCTTGCAAGTAAGATATGCTTGCAAAGAATTTTATCACTTTTTGTCTGAAAAATCTCTATTATTTGAAAGATAATTTTACTGGACAGAGAATTCTTTGTTAGATTTTTCTTTTCTTACAGCAGTCAAAAATTCCTTCCAAATCTTAACTGCATGATTTTTAAATGAAAAGTCTGCTGTAATTCTTGTCTTTGTTCCTCTAAGTAAGGTGTGCCCCAACCTAGTTGCCTTCGAGAGTTTCTCATTGATTTTGATTTACTTTAGTTTGAATGTGATATAGATGGTTTTTATTTTGATATTTATCCTGCTTGGCATTTTCTAAGTTTCTTGTATTTGTGTTTTCATGTCTGTCAATAGTTTTGTGAAGATCTTTTTCATTATTTTTTCTGTTCTGTCAATAGTTTTGTGAAGATCTTTTTCATTATTTTTTCATGTCTGTCAATAGTTTTGTGAAGATCTTGTTCATTATTTTTTCTGTTCTGTCAATAGTTTTGTGAAGATCTTGTTCATTATTTTTTCTGTTTCTTCTCCTTCTGCTGCTCTTATTACAAGTATGTTACACTTTCTTTAATTGTCTTACAGTTCTTGGGTTTTTCTATTTTTTTCTCCATTATTTTGTTTTATCATGATTCAGTTTGGGAAGTTTCTATCAATCTATCACTGAGTTCTCTTAAGTTTTTCTTCTGTTGCTTAGATTGAGTGTTATTGATGAAAGCTTGGAAGCCATTTTTATATTTTTGTTCGGTTTTTTATGCTTTTATTTTCTTTTTTTCTTATAGTTTGTTCTTACAGTTTTCATATCTCTATTGATATTGTTTCTCTGCTCTTTCATGTTGCTGACTTTTGGGTTTTAAACCTTTAAAATATTAACCAAAGCGACCTTAAACCTCATATCTAAGAATTCCAACATCTGTTTTGTATTTGATTTGTTTCTGATGCTTATTTTATCTATTTAGACTGGTTTTTTTTCTTACCTTTTAATATAACTAGTACTTTTTTGTGTTGAAAGTTGGTCATGTTATACAGGGTAGTAGGCACAGAAGCAAATAAGCTTTTAATGTGAGAATATATGTTAATATATTTAGGGAATAGGTTGTGTCTAATGTTTGTTGTAGCTATATGCACCAGAATCTTCAGATTCCATTAGTGAAGTAATTTATTTCTCTCTTCTTAAAGTTGGAACTTCCTTTCATCCCAGCCCTCAAAGGGAATATGTGTCTTGGAGCTCTCTCAGTTGTAATTTACTTCTATTTCTGCTAGAGACTTGTTACTATGGTTTTACAGCTGGGGGGGTGGGGGGCGTGGCGGGTGGACCTTCTCTAGTTTTTACATAAGCCTTTTTTTTAATGAGTTTGTGTCTCAGGGGTATGGATAACAAAAGTGCTTTTATTCCTCCTCCAGGTGTAGAGTGCCCCATCCCATGCTCCCATTCTCTAGTCCTCATTCTACAGCTACCATCCCCAACCTATATTCTTAAGCCTTTTCTGTTATTGATCATGACTATATTTATTATTCTTTTAGGTGAGTCAAGACAAGTGGAGTTGGCAAGAGTGGGATGAAAGTCTTTCTACCTAGAGATTAAGCCTTTGTTAGACAGCTGGGTCTGGGAATTTCATAATGATTACTCTTCACCTCCCCCTGCAAGTGTATATGGAGAGCTTTCACATATACTCCCCAAAAGAAACATATAGAGTTTCTGGAGAAAAGGCAAATGAAAATATAACTGTATTACTCAAGAGCTTCACGTTTTCATGATAGTCCACACTCAGTTACCAGCAATTTGTCAAAATTTGTATTTAAATATTATTAGTGGCTTACGTAGTTCAGTGGCTTATGTTCCAGATAAGCAAATTACAAGTGCTATACTTGTGGTTTTTGCAGGCACTTAGCTTTCCAGATACATGTAAGTGGTTTTTTCTGCAACCACAGTTCTCTGATGGGTCCAAAAAAAGTCATTGATTTCCATTTACTCAGCATTTTCTTGCAATGACTGGAAAAACAAAGCTTTCTTAAGCAAACAGTGCAAAGAAATAGAGGAAAACAATAGAATGAGAATGACTAGAGATCTCTTCAAGAAAATTAGAGATACCAAGGGAACATTTCATGCAAAGATGGACACAATAAGGGACAGAAATTGTGTGGACCTAACAGAAGCGGAAGATATTAAGAAGAGGTGGCAAGAATACACAGACGAACTATACAAAAAGGTCTTAATGACCCAATTACCACAATGGTGAAGTTACTCATCTAGAGCCGGACGTCCGTGAGTGTGAAGTCAGGTGGGCCTTAGGGAGCATTACTATGAACAAAGCTAGTGGAGGTAATGGCATTCCAGCTGAGCTATTTCAAATCCTAAAAGATGATGCTGTGAAAGTGCTGTACTCAGTACACCAGCAAATTTGGAAAACTCAACAGTAGCCACAAGATTGGAAAAGGTCAGTTTGCATTCCAATTCCAAAGAAAGGCAATGCCAAAGAATGTTCAAACTGCCACACAATTGCTTTCATTTCACATGCTAACAACGTAATGTTCAAAATCCTTTAAGCTGGGCTTCAACAGTACAGTGCTCTATACTTTGAATCCCGTACCTCTTGCAGGTAGCCTTAGAAACTGGCCTCAAAATAGTTGTTAACCTTCTGAACTCAAACTAGTTTAACACCACCCATGTCACTTTGCCAACGAGGGTCCATAGACTGAAAGCTATGGTTTTTCCAGTAGTCATGTATGGATGTCAGAGTTGGACCATAAAGAATGCTGAGTGCTAAAAATATGATGCTTTTGAACTGTGGTGTTGGAAAATATTCTTGAAAGTCCCTTGAACAGCAAGGAAATCAAACCAATTAGTCCTGAAGGAAATCAACCCTGAATATTCATTGGAAGAACTGATGCTGAAGCTCCAATACTTTGGTCACCTGATGTGAAGAGCCGACTCATTTGAAAAGACCCTGATGCGAGATAGTCATGATGGTGTGATCACTTACCCAGAGCCAGACATCCTGGAATGTGAAGTCAAATGGGCCTTAGAAAGCATCACTGCAAACAAAGCTAGTGGAGGTGATGGAATTCCAGTTGAGCTACTTCAAATCCTGAAAGATGATGCTGTGAAAGAGCTCCACTCAATATGCCAGCAAATTTGGAAAACTCAGCAGTGGCCACAGGACTGGAAAAGGTCAGTTTTCATTCCAATCCCAAAGAAAGGCAATGCCAAAGAATGCTCAAACTACCACACAATTGCACTCATCTCACATGCTAGTAAAGTAATGCTCAAAATTCTCCAAGCCAGGCTTCAGCAATACATGAACTGTGAACTTCCAGACATTCAAGCTGGTTTTAGAAAAGGCAGAGGAACCAGAGATCAAATTGCCAACATCTGCTGGATCATTGAAAAAGCAAGAGAGTTCCAAAAAAAATCTACTTCTGATTTATTGACTATGCCAAAGCCTTTGACTGTGTGGATCACAATAAATTGTGGAAAATTATGAAAGAGATGGGAATACCAGACCACCTGACCTGCCTCTTGAGAAATCTGTATGCAGGTCAGGAAGCAACAGTTAGAACTGGACATGGAACAACAGACTGGTTCCAAATAGGAAAAGGAGTACATCAAGGCTGTATATTGCCACCCTGCTTATTTATCTTATATGCAGAGTACATCATGAGAAATACTGGGCTGGAAGAAGCACAAGCTGGAATCAAGATTGAAGGGAGAAATATCAATAACCTCAGATATGCAGATGACACCACCCTTATGGCAAAAAGTGAAGAAGAACTAAAGGGCCTCTTGATGAAAATGAAAGAGGAGAGTGATAAAGTTGGCTTAAAGCTCAACATTCAGAAAACTAAGATCATGGCATCCAGTCCCATCACTTCATGGGAAATAGATGGAGAAACAGTGGAAACTGTGACAGGTTTTATTTTGGGGGGCTCCAAAATCACTGCAGATGGTGATTGCAGCCATGAAATTAAATGACGCTAACTCCTTGGAAGGAAAGTTATGACCAACCTAGATAGCATATTCAAAAGCAGAGACATTACTTTGCCAACAGAGGTCTGTCTAGTCAAGGCTATGGTTTTTCCAGTGGTCATGTATGGATGTGAGAGTTGGACTGTGAAGAAAGCTGAACGCTGAAGAATTGATGCTTTTTAAACTATGGTGTTGGAAAAGACTCTTGAGACTCCCTTGGACTGCAAGGAGATCCAACAAGTCCATCCTAAAAGAGATCAATCCTGGGTGTTCATTGGAAGGACTGATGTTGAAGCTGAAACTCCAGTATTTTGACCATCTTATGTGAAGAGCTGACTCATTTGAGAAGACCCTGATGTTGGGAAAGATTGAAGGCAGGAGGAGAAGGGGACGACAGAGGATGAGATGTTTCGATAGTATCACTGACTAAATGGACATGAGTTTGGGTAAACTCCGGGAGTTGGTGATGGACAGGGAGGCCTGGCGTGCTGCAGTCCTTGGGGTTACAAAGATTCGGGTACGATGGAGTGACTGAACTGAACTAAACTGATGCCGGGAAAGATTGAAGGCAAGAGGAGAAAGGGACAACAGAGGATGAGATGGTTGGGTGGCATCACCACTTCAGTGGGCATGAGTTTAAGCAAACTCCAGGAAACAATGAAGAACAGGGAAGCCTGGTGTGCTATGGGGATCCCCAATCCATGGGGATGCAAAGAATCACACATGACTGAGCGACTGAAAACCAACAACAGCAACAACTTTATGTAGAAGCTCATAAATAATTTGTAACAGACTTAATAATACTTAAAATACTTAACTAATACGTAATCAATCTACTTTAACAGAATAACTTATGTACTTTGTGATAAATTTATAAAAGTGCAAAAGTCACTGGAATCCAAAGTCACTTTAAAGTGATCCCAGTTCCTAGCAACCAGTGATATACTTTCTCTTTCCCTAGGTTTACCTTTTCTGGAGTTCTTATATTAGAAAAATTACATACTATGTGGTCTTTTTACTTGGTTTATGTTACTTATTTTTTGAGTTTCATCCATTTTGTAGTCTATAACACTGTTTGTAGCTTCTTATTACTGGATAATATTATATCCTAAAATTATGTGCCAGCTAATGGGCATTTAGAATGTTTCTAATAGTTCTGGGTCATTAAAAACAATGCTGCTATGGATGTCTCTATTATACAGAAAATGGATAAACAACAAGGTCCTACTGTATAGCACAAAGAACTATATTCAATATTTCAAAATCTATAGTAAGCCATGATGGAAAAGAATATTAAAAACTATATATATATATATGTATATATAACTGAATCACTTTGCTCTAAGTAGTAATTAACAGAACATTACAAATCAAGCATACTTCAAGTAAAAAAATTAAGAACAATGGTGCTTTGAACATTCTTATGCAGTATTTTGTTTGTTTTCATTGTAAAGCCATGTATTTTTTCTCTTGAGATATAACAAGTGACGATTTCAATCAGTTCTAATGAGGTGGATGAAACTGGAGCCTATTATACAGAGTGAAGTAAGCCAGAAAGAAAAACACCAGTGCAGTATACTAACGCATATATATGGAATTTAGAAAGATGGCAATGATAACCCTGTATGTGAGACAGCAAAAGAGACACAGATGTGTAGAACAGTCTTTTGGACTCTGTGGGAGAGGGAGAGGGTGGGATGATTTGGGAGAATGGCATTGAAACATGTATAATATCATATATGAAACAAATCGCCAGTCCAGGTTTGATGCATGATACTGGATGCTTGGGGCTGGTGCACTGAGATGACCCAGAGGGATGGTACGGGGAGAGAGGAGGGAGGGGGGTTCAAGATGGGGAACACGTGTACACCTGTGGTGGATTCATGTTGATGTATGGCAAAACCAATACAATATTGTAAAGTAATTAATCTCCAATTAAAATAAATAAATTTATATTAAAAAAACAAGTGATGAAGGTGCAAGTCTTTATGTAAGCACATATTTTTAAATTTCCCATGGATGCACACTTAAAAGTGGAGTTGCTGAGTCATGTGGCAAGTTCAGGGCTTACCTGGTGGCCCAGATGATAAAGAATCTGCCTGCAATGCAGAACACCCAAGTTCATCCCTGGGTTGGAAAGATCCCCTGGAGAAGGGAATGGCAACTCCTGTGAGTATTCTTGCCTGAAGAATTCCATAAGCAGAGGAGCCTGGCGGTCTATGGTCCATGGGGTCGCAAAAGAGTCAGACATGACCGAGTAACTTTCACTTACATGGCAATTTAAACATTTTAAGCAGTTGCCCACATAATCTCCAAAGTTACTGTACCATTTTACATTTCTAACAAAAGTGTGTCAGAGTTATAGCTTCTCTGCATCCGCAGCATTTGGTACTGTCACGACTTTTTGTTGCCTGGTTTATGTGTCGTTCTAAAGAGGTATCTTACTCTCTAATTTGCATTTCCCTACTGATTTATGAAATTACCACTCTTTCCTGTGATTATTAATGCTTTTATTTTTCATCTTCGGATTGCCTTTCCTGTGGCTCAGCGGTAAAGAATCTGCACGCCAAAGCAGAAGCTGCAGGAGATGCTGGTTTGATCCCTGGGTCAGGAAAATTCCCTGGAGAAGGAAATGGCAACCCACTCCAGTATCCTTACCTGGAAAAATTCCATTGACAGAGGAGCCTGACAGGCATAGAGTCAGACACAACTGTGCGCACGCACACACACACACACACACACACACACACTTGATTTTCTGGTTATTTTTGTCTGTGGTTTAGACACTATCATCATGATGTATTCAACATTAATATTTATTCCATAAACTGCTTCTTAAGTGTATGCCTTAATGTCTTGTCAGTTTGGGACCCATGATGTGGAGAATATGTATTATGTTTGAAAAATAGAAAAGGAAATGTAAGTAAATTAGCAATTTTTAAAATTTTACTAATTTTTAGATAGAATAAGCTCAGAATCATGTTTAAGAACAAAAGCCAAAAAATAATAATAATAAAGAATTGTCAAAAAGTGATGACTGAATAGGAAGTGGGGCTTCCCTGGTAGCTCGGCTGATAAAGAATCCACCTGCAATGCAGGAGACCCAGATAGGATTCCTGGGTCAGGGAGATCCCCTGGAGAAGGGATAGGCTACCTACTCCAGGATTCATGAGCTTCCCTGGTGGCTTAGACAGTAAATAATCCACCTGCAATGAGGGAGACCTGAGCTTGATTCCTGGATTGGGAAGATCCCTGGAGGAGGGCATGGGTAATTCACTCCAGTATTCTTGCCTGGAGAATTCCCACGAACAAAGGAGCCTGGTGGGTCACAGTCCAAGGGGTTGCACGGAGCCGGACACTACCAAATGATTAAGCAGAGCTCAGCACAAAGTAAGAAGTAGCTCATAATTACTAAGATGTTGTTATTGTTAATAACATAAGAAAGACCCTCATAATTTTCAGTTTCACAGTTAATTGCATAATCTCTTAAGCAAGGCTTAATACTTTATTTCAGAGAAGGCAATGGCACCCCACTCCAGCACTCTTGCCTGGAAAATTCCATGGATGGAGGAGCCTGGTGGGCTGCAGTCCATGGGGTCGCTAGGAGTCGGACACAACTGAGCGACTTCACTTTCACTTTTCACTTTCATACATTGGAGAAGGAAATGGCAATCCACTCCAGTATTCTTACCTGGAGAATCCAAGGGACCGGGGAGCCTGGTGGGCTGCCATCTATGGGGTCGCACGGAGTCAGACATGACTGAAGCGACTTAACAGCAGCAGCAGCAGCAGTAATGCTTTATTTGGGCTTTCCCCGTAGCTCAGTTGGTAAAGAATCTACCTGCAATGCTGGAGAACTGGGTTCAATTCCTGAGTCGGGAAGATCCCTTGGAAAAATGAAACGGCAACCCACTCCAGTATTCTTGCCTGGAGAATCCCATGGACAGAGGATCCTGGCGGGCTACAGTCCATAGGGTCGCAAGAGTCAGACCCAACTTAGCACAATCTTTCTTTCTCTTCATGCTTTATTTAAATCTTTTTCCTTTAGAATTGATATTCTAATATTTCTCTGTATTGAAAACTAATGATTTTTATTTGTTGCTAAATTATAGGAATGTGAAATGTGGAAAATTACTATGTACATATGATAAAACACAGATCGTTTATATTGAAAATGCCTCTGTTTTGTATTCCAACGTAAATGGAATGCACTGCATTGGACTGGATTATGCTTATGGTACTGAAGAGTCAGAAACGATGTGGGTAAAAGATGGAACCGTTTGTGGTGAAAGTAAGGTGTGTGGTCTTTTATTACCAGGTAATATACTAATTTCAAATTTTAAATGCATATGTGGTGTTTTTCTCAAGTTAAATGTGTATTTAATTTCAAAAAATAGGAAAATAGAAAGTTTTGAAAATGAGAGAAACTTTAAAAGAAAAAACATAATCTGCTATTTACTATTCTTTCACATATGTTAACTGAACTGAGAATCATACTGTTCATTGACAGTTTTATTATTTCATGTATTTTTAATGTTGTGAATTATATTTTTATATAATTACTTAAAAATAATGATTAAAGTAAAAAAAACATTAAAGAAACATATGCTCATTTTAGTGATGAAAATAAAAAAGGATTCACAGAGTAAAGGAAAGATCAATCAAAGGGACGAAAATCTGAAATACAATTACTCTCCATTTTCTATAATGAACCTTCCATTAATTCTTTTAAATTGAAATAATTGATTTACAATATTGTGTTAGTTCCCAGTGTACATCATAGTGATTCAGTATTTTGCAGATTATATTCCATTATAGGTTATCACAAAATAATAAGTCCCTGTGCTATGCAGTGTATCTTTGTCACCTATCTACATTATAAATAACACCTTATATACTATGCCATTTGTCAGTATTTGTATACTATACAATTTGTACTGTACTATACAATTTATACTCCTAATTTATCCCTCCCCACTTGGATCTCCCCTTTGGAGAGTTCTGTTTCAATTTTGCATAAACATTCATTTGTATCCTTTTTAAGTTTCCACATATAAGTGATATCATATAGTATTTGACTTCCTCCATCTGACTCATTTCACTAAGCTTATCCACATTACTGAGAATGACAGTATTTCCTTCTTTTTATGCCTGAGTAATATTCCACATTCATATTTCTAAATATTACATATTATTTATAAATATATTTATATAGATTTTATATTTTTAAAATCACATTTATAATCCAGTAGTCTGTTGATAGGCACTTAAATTGCTTCTGAGTCTTGGATATTATAAATAGTGCTGCTGTGAACATTGAGGAATATATATATATTTTTTCAGATTTTATTTTATTTTTTTTTTACTTTACAATATTGTATTTTTTGAATTAATGTCTTTCTTTTTTCCAGTTGTATACCCGGGAGTAGGATAGCTGGGTTGTATGGTAGTTCTAGTTTTACTTTTTTAAGGAAATTCCATAGTGTTTCCCATAGCAGCTGTACCAATTTATATTGCCAGCAAAAGTATACAAGGGTTTCTTTTTCTCCACATCTTCCCCAACATTTGTTATTTGTAGAGATTTTGATGAAACTCATTCAAACAAGTGTGAGGTGATACCTCATTGTAGTTTTGATTTGTATCTCTCTAATAATGAGAAATGCTGAACATCTTTTCATAGGCTTGTGGGCCAACTTTATATTTTATGTGGAAATATGTGTATTTGGTCTTCTGTTTTTGTTTTTATTTTTGTTTTGATATTGAGTTGAATAAGCTATTTATATATTTTGGCTGGTCTTCCCTGGTGGTTCAGTGGTAAAAACTCTGCCAATGCAGGAGACGTGGGTTTGATTCCTGGGCTACGAAGATCCCTTGGAGAAGGAAATGGCAACCCACTCCAGTATTCTTGCCTGAAAAATCCCATGGACAGAGGAGCATGGCAAGCTACAGTCCATGGGATCACAAAAGAACCAGACATGACCTAGCTACTAAACAACAACAACAGTGTTTTGGATATTAACATCCTGTTGGTCACATCATTAGCAAATATTTTCTCTCATTCCATAGGTGTCTTTTGCTTTGTTGATAATTTCCTTTGCTGTGCAAAAGCTTTAAGTTTAATTAGGTCTCATTTATTTTTTTATTTTTTTTCTTTTGTCTTAGGAGATTTATCCAAGAAAACATTACTACAATTTATGTCAGAGTATCCTGCCTATGTTCTCTTCTAATAGTTTTATGGTTACTGGCCTTACATTTCGGCCTTTAAGCCATTTTGAGTTTATTTTTTTAAATACTATGAGGGAATGTTTTAATCTTATTTTTTTGTGTGTTGCTATCTAGTTTTCCCAGTACCACTTGTGGGTAAAACTGTCTTATCTCCACTGTATAGTCTTTCATAGTTTTTCACCTCTTTTGATAGGGTGTGATTTTGTTGTTGTCATTGTTGTTAAAAATTGGACTTCAGAAAACACAGCCACTTCTCCTCAAGTTTACAGTCTGGCTCTGTGCTCAGGTAGACCTTTTGTAATTTCTTGGGTGCTCTGAGCCTTGAGAGAAGCCTGAGGAGAAAACTTGTTTTCTCTGAGGGTTTTGTGAATATGCATCTTTCCTGTGAATATGCATGTCTTTGTGGCTTTTCTCATTGCCCGTATACATGGACATTTTAGATGCTTTATTTTTCCAAACAGTCTCACCATGGTTGCCTTGGAGCTTTATATTGTCAACAGTATGTCTCCATTCATTCTCTGCCCCCCATGTCTGCAAGTCTTAGTTTTCCTGAGCAGTGTCTAGCTGAGATTTGAGTCAAGTGGAACAGAAACCAGTCTTTAAGCAGTTCCCAGACAGATGAGAATATGAAAAATAAGATAGCCTCTGGAAACTCTGCTGCTGCCTTCTCCAAACCTAGACTGTGCCATGTACCAGAGGTAGTGGGACAGGGTGAACAAAATGCTACAAAGTTTTCTAATGTTTTGGTGTGGCTATTTGTTTGGTCGTTTGCTTAGCTGTTGTGGTCCTCTGACTGCTTCCAGAGCTCCTATGGGTTGCTTTAGCCAGTTCTTCTTCCCCTCCCCCTCTTCCTCTTCCTCCCCTTCCTCCTCCTCCTTCTTCATCTTCTTCCTCTAACATCTCTAAGGGAGAACAATACTTGGGGTGCCCAGTGCACCATTTTGCTGATGTCACACTCCAGATTAATTTTTCAGGATTTGGTAAAAATCTGCTTTTAATTCTGTCACTGGTGTGTGGTGCATATAATCGCTTAAATCCTACATCCTTTGCCACTGATGACCACAGCGGGAATCGCTGGCTTCGGGTTTGGGTTACTTTTGTGAAATCACATTATCTCACATTTTCTGTGCAAAAATGATTTTCATTTTATCTCAAGTACACAGTATTATTTGACAGTACAAGTAAAATGAAGTCTCAAAAAATAATATTTCTATAATTTGAGGCTTTATGTTAGCTTTCTTATCTCATCAGTTGTACCACAACCAAGAAAGTTAGACATACCAGAAACCCTGGTGTCATTGCCTGTCTCTCTTTTCATTCTTTATATACAATTTATCATTAAACTTGGTGAATTAACTCTATCTCAAATACAACCACTGTTTTTGGTCAACACCACTATGCACTCAGTTTCACTCTAGGTTGTCATTTTTCTAGACTACTGCAATGTTGCTCTAGTTTGTCTCTCTATATTTTCTCTCACTTTTGCATTCTCTTTTTCAAAATTTCCTTTTTATCATCCTTCCATCTTCCAATTAAATCTCTAAATATGACTGATTGTTTACAAGTTATAGACCAACTTTCTGATCAAGATTACAAGACACAAACATATCCTCCATAATAACTTGTCACATCACATGTAGATTGTGTGTGTGTGTGTGTGTGTGTGTTTCTTTACCTTTTACAGCAATATGAGCAATATAAGATTTTTTTGTTATTGCTATTCACTGCTGCATTGTCAGGGTAAAGGGCATTGTAAGACTCAAATATTTAGTTAATGTTTGAATGGATGTTCTTTGTGTAACAGTTGCACTGCCCTTAATATTTTTTAAAAGTTACATAGTAGATATGATGTAGTCATTTTGAAGATTTATTCTTTTTCTACAAGTACTTTGCCTTTCATTTCTATGCTTGATTGAGTCCTGTTCAACATCAGGGCTCAATAAAAATGTTTTGCTGTCCTCATATATTCTTGGTTTTTTATTATTTCATAAAACTACTTTATTATAGTATTTTATGACATATTACCTTTGCTTTTATTTCATGTCTGTACTTCCTATCCTAGTATAAGCATAGAAGGTGCTTTTATTTTTTTTACTTTCAGATAATCAGTCTCATCTAGTGCTAGAAACTCAGTAGCACTATGAATTAACCACTTATTAGTAGTATGTTAATATTTATTATGAAATGAATACCTCTTATGTCTATACAATACAGAATCCTTTTAGTTAGATGCCAAGTACAAATGGTGGTTCAATTAACTTACTTTGGGACATTCCTTTTTTAGGTTTGCTACAATAAGCAATGTGTAGATTCTTCATACTTGAACTATGACTGTAATCCAGAAAAATGCAACAGTCAAGGTGTAAGTATCAGTACTATGAGACACAGAGTATATATCATTGAGAGTGATCTTTGGAAAGCAAACACATAGCTAAACACACACACATACACACACACACACACACACACACATTCATAAACCAGGTAAGAAAATCAGCCTTATCTGACCTATGTATTTTTTCAAAATTTTAATGAACACAAATAATTGTAGCTACTTACTTTATAAGGTGATATTTCTCCTGTTTCAGGTGTGTAATAATAAAAAGAACTGTCACTGTAACCCTACATATTTACCTCCAAATTGCCAACATTCAGTTCCAGGATGGGAAGGTGGGAGCATTGACAGTGGCAACTTTCCACCCTCAATAGCTGGTGTACCTGGTATGCGTTCTTTAACTGATGTACCTGGTACTCTTAGTGCACTCAGTAAGTATTGATAACAAATTGAAATTATAATTCAGACAATGTTTTAATGTGTTAAATTTGACAAGGTAAATATTTTGTCTACTAATTTATATTTAGATTATGCTTGGACATCAAATAATAAACCACAGATGGCTATTTTACTTCCAGAGGCGAACGTGTTATACAAAATATATGTTATAAATAAGATGTGCCAGTAGGGACCCAGGCAAGAAAACAGAAATCACTTTAGTCTTTCATACAGAAGGAATTAAGTACAAAACATGAGGTAGGGTAACACATAAGAGCAGATATGAAAGCTAATCAGAGAACAGTGAGGCAATGCAGAGATTAGCAATGCAGGAATCCATTACCACTTCGTAGGGCTGAAAGGACAATAAATGGAGATGGTATTACTAGAACCAGAATCTAAGCCATCTTGCATGACATATGACTATGGTTAGGGATACCAGGATCCAGAAGACAGGTAGAGGTACCCTTCAGCAAGAGCTGAAGGTAGGGAGGATGCAGAGACACAACTGCAGATGCTGGAGATGGAAAGGGATCAATACCATGAGAATTTCAGTCTGCCTGCTCTCCAAATTTTATCCAGTGAATCCGTGAATCGCATCAGCTAAATCTAACGAGAAGACAGAAGGTTCAGGAGCATAGCAAATGTAATTTCCTACAATCTTTTGTTGAAAGTAGAGGTGGATCTTAGAGCACACCAGTATATCCAGTGTTGCTTAGGACCTTTATACAAAAATTTATATTTACAGAAAAGCAAAGCAGGTTTCTCCAGATTTTGAGCCAGACTTAGTTCTTAACATTTCCACATTTATTCCAACTTTTGAAGTATAGTATTTAAGACCATTTATTAGAGACTATGTAAAAAAATTATAACATGTGTTATCAAGCTATTTCTATTTTAGTGGGAACAATTAGCTTATCTTCAGATTCACTGTAATTAACTGCTTCTATCCATACACACACATGCCTTTTCCCCCATGAGAAGAGGAGAGTATTCTTTTTTAGCATCCAAGTTGGCCTTCTGATTGGGCTTTTCAGAATACTAATTCTTGGAACTCTCATTATTGGAATACTCATTCTGTTGAAGATGATTGGGTGTATTTGAATTTTGACTTTGAGACACAAAAATACAACCATGCAACTAAACCCTGCACAAACTCATGCCACACAAAATTCAAATGAAATGATTGTTTAAGTTCCTAAATTTGGGGGTACTTTCTTGCACAAGTGTTCTCTAGATGGTGTATTTATATTTGTATACAACAAGAGTCTAAAACATGTGCCATTAGCTTTGGAATTGGATGGTTCATGGAAGGCAGAACAGGAAACCTTTGAAGACTATCAGTATATGTTGACATTGTCTCAAGAGGACTGTTGGTGAGCAATTCAAGGACAGCTTAACATACTTATTAGAATTTGGAGAAATGAGAGCATTTATTATGAAACGGTGAATTGTGAGGCACCCTTGCTGCCTGTGGTAATGTGAAAAATAGAATTCATGGTTCTTGTCAACAAAATTCCTAGGCAGATTGTAATGATTTCCAGGTTGGGCAACTGAAGTTACCTATGATAAAATGCAAGGAGACAGTAATTAATAATGATGGAAAAGTTAAATTTTCAAGTAAAATGTATATTTATATTCATAAAAGAGTTAGAATTTTTGGCATGAAAATAAAACATTTTTATTCCTGAAATCTTCCAGAAAAACATTATTAAAAATAAGACATGGCTAACACTAAACTTAAGATATTTAATAATAAAATTGGATCTCAGATAAATATTTTCAAGGATATGTTAAACCCCTCTGTTAAGACCTCAGAAAAACCTTAAAGTGATGCTTCTTAGACACCTTCATCTATACAAAAAGCCCTTTTAAGTATTGTATTAGACTGCCTTATGAAACTCACAAACAATAAGGCTACAATAGGTTATTTTATGGCAGCCTCACAAGGGTCTAGTATAGACAGACATATGTCAAAAAGATTTGTGGATGTGGTCTCATTTAATGGAGTGTATTTTTCATTTGATACATAAGAAATCCACACATTTTTAAGGAATTACATCAGCTCAGGCTGAAAATGATCAAAATACATATGTTCTTCAAATCCTAATTGTATGGGTAACAAGTATGCTGATAAAGCTACTCAGCTGTGAAAAGCGTTATAAGGGCTATTTCATGTGGAAAAAGAATTCTAAATCATAGTATAATATAGAGTAAAACCAAGAAATCAGAAGCCAAAATTTCTTGCTCTGTGTGTTTGTGATTTTAATAACCAAAAAAATTAACAGCAGCAAGATATACAGTTTTCACAGGTTAATTCTGGCATGGTTTTGCCAGGAAGAAATATCATTTTAAAAAAAGGTGGTGAAAGTGACACCTATCACCTCATTGGAAAACATATCCCTAATGACAAATCCAGAAAAGAAAGTTAACAAAGAAAAAAATTACAGAACAATATATTTAATTAACATAAATGCAAATACTCATTTGAAAGTCAATCAGTACAATTCATAAAATTAATAAATATTTTAAAGTATATCATTTTCTCATTTGTTGCATGAAAGTCATTTGACAAAATTCAACAACTATTTATGAATTTTTAAAAGGCAACAAACTATCAACAGAAGTAAACTTAATATAAAATCAATATAAAAAAGCATCATCAAAAAGATTTTAGCTAATATATCTTATATTTCATAATTATATTTTTTTCCAAAAAACTGAGAGCAAGGCAATGAAGTCTGCTCTCACCATGTCAGTATTGTACTCTAAGCCCTAGCCAGTGCAATAAGTAAAGAACAAAATATCAGGAGCATAAAGATTAGAAAGAATGAGATTAGACTGCAGACAATATGATTAATTATATCAAAAATCCTAAGGATTCTACAAGAACACTTTTAGAAGTAATAAAAATCCTTTGAAAGGTCAAAGAAAATGTTTAAAAGTCAGTACTATTGCTATATACTAGCTGCAGTAAAATGAAAATCAACTTAAAATCAGTCCCATCTATAATACTATCAAAATATAAAATATTAGGAATAAGCTTAACAAAAGATGTGCAATACTTTTACACTGAAACAAACAAAAATGCAGATAGACACTAAACACACAAATAAATGGATTAATATCCCATGTTCATCTGTGGAAAAGTTTATTATTGCCAACATGTCAATTCTCACCAAATTAAATCTATAGATCAAAATACCCAATAATAAAAGCATGCAATATTTTAGATATCAACAATTTGTTTCTAAAATACACACAAAAGTGCTAAAATAACCAAAGAGCTCTGGAAAAGAACAAAGAAGGATGATGTAGTCTACTTGCCTTATATCAAACTTAGGATAATATAGTTTTATATATTATCCTATATCCAGTGAGAGACTATTTTGGGGGGTAGAAGCAAGGATGTGGGGAGTTTAAGAGCCTTTACTAGAGTTTCTGAAGTAAGCCAGAAAGAAAAACACCAATACAGTATACTAACTCATATATATGGAATTTAGAATGATGGTAATGATAACCCTGTAAGCTAGACAGCAAAAGAGAGAGAGATGTATAGAACAGTCTTTTGGACTCTGTGGGAGAGGGAGAGGATGGGACAATTTGGGAGAATGACACTGAAACTTGTATATTATCATATGTGAAATGGATCACCAGTCCAGGTTCGATGCATGATACAGGATGCTCGGGGCTGGTGCACTGGGATGACCCAGAGGAACGGTATAGGGAGGGAGATGGGAGGGGGTTTCAGGATGGGGGACATGAGTACACCCATGGTGGATTCATGTCGATGTATGGCAAAACCAATACAATATTGTAAAGTAGTTAGCCTCCAATTAAAATATATAAATTTATATTTTTTAAAAAAGAGCCTTTACTAGAGTTTCTAGTAGTCATATATGGATGTGAGAGTTAGACTATAAAGAAAGCTGATCACCTTAGAATTGATGCCTTTGAATTGTGGTGTTGGAGAAGACTCTTGAGAGTCCCTTGGACAGCAAGGAGATCAAACCAGTCAGTCCTAAAGAAAATCAGTCCTGAATCTTCATTGGAAGGACTGATGCTGAAGCTGAAGCTCCAATACTTTGTCCAGCTGATGCAAAGAACTGACTCATTGGAAAAGACCCTGATGCTGGGAAAGATTGAAGGCAGGAGGAGAAGGGGATGACAGAGGATGAGATGGTTGGATGGCATCACCAACTTGATGGACATGAGTTTGAATAAGCTCTGGAAGTTGGTGATGGACAGGGAAGCCTGGCATGCTGCAGTCCATGGGGTTGCAAAGAGTCAGAAATGACTGAGCAACTGAACTGAACTTAATATAGATTTAGTATATAGTTACTATATACTAAAGGACAAAAATAGTTCAAAAGGGAAGGAAAGTCATTTCAAAACATTGTATATTAACAACTGAATGTCTACACAAGATCAAATGAATCTCAGAATTATCTTACTCCACAATTCATAGGGGATTGATGATAAATCTAAATGTAGAAGCTAACACTGTTCTTGAAAGAAACATGGGAAATGTCTACATAACCTTGAGATAAGCAGTTTCTTAGATAAAGCATGAAAATACATATCAATGCAACAAAAGAATTTGCAATATTTCTTCTGAAAATAGAGCACTGAGGGAAAATTCAGTTCTTAAATGAATCACTATAATTCTTTTCATCTATGAGACTGATCTGAAAAGAGAACCACATGGAATAGGAGGTTCTTAATAAATAAGCAAGGAGTAGAGGACTGTTATATAAGAGTTATTACAGAGGAGTCTAACTTTGCGCACTTATGATGTCAACTTATCCATTTCATATAAAAATGTTAATTGTAAAATTATTAAATACTTTAAATTCTTATTCCAATAGTTATAATAAAATGCAGAAATGGTTTTGCTACATTCCTGGTAGTTACTTTCAAATCACTGGTGTTTTCTCTCCTAGATAGTCGCTATATTGAGAATGTTTACCGTTCTAAACCTACGAGATGGCCATTTTTCTTATTCATTCCTTTTTTCATTATTCTCTGTGTACTAATTGCCACACTGGTAAAAGTGTATTTCCAAAGGAAAAAATGGAGAACTGAGGATTATACAAGCGATGAGTATATTAATTTCATATTTAAGATCCATTACTTTTACAGTTAGTTGGCCTACATAATAACTTATCAATATATAACATTATGGTGATACAACTAGTAGTAATTCAGATTATATATTTATCTTTCCATGTAAATTTAATATGCAATATATTAATGACCAATATAATGAATAATAAAAATGTTTTTTAATCTTAAAACAACTTGGACTCTGTTAAGAGTAAATTTAAGTAGCAATGATTTCTGGTTAATGATTATCTTCTTTTACTATTTGATCTTAATTATTAAGTATGTATTAAATATCATTATTTACTTTTTAATATTTATATATTTCAAAGAGTTTTGCAAACACATTTTATTAAAAGATAGCATGGAAATTTAGGAGAGCAGTTAGGCTTTAGGGAACTTCAATAGAGGCAGCCAGAGGTGGAAAAGATTAAAATATAAATAAAAATATATTAAAGTAAAATATATAATAGTAAAACTGAAAAATCTAGGTTATAGAAAACAGGAAAAAAAAATTTTATTTAATAACCTAATAAATATCTGAAAATATTCTTCAAGAGTAAAACAAATACTAAAATTGATTTACTTCCTTTCATGGAAATTGCTATGAAATAATTTCTGCTTTTGAGTTTTATATCTATGCCGTTCATTTTACTCAAGATGAAATGAATTTTATTAGAACATTTAAAGAACTTTATTAACATATTTAAAATTGATAATATAAATTAAAGAGAATACATTTCATAGAAATATTTTGAAAAGTTAATGTAAAACTGCTGAAATACTATGTAGCACATAAAATAGTGTCATAATTCAGGTAATACTTAAACATATTAAAGGAATTTTCTTATATTGGAAGAGTTTATCGTGGGAAAATGAGCACAATGTGAATGGTTAAAAAAAAAATGTAAAGCTATTTAGCTAATAATGTTTTATATATATAAATATGATCTGAGTTCATTTCCAGGCAAACTTTTATTACTATTCTTTTTCTCATATTAGCCTTGCTTATCATTGAGAAATACTCTCAGTGGTGAGATATTCTTTTTTTTTTTTGGTGAGATATTCTTAAGTAGTGGTTGCTCCCAAATCTCAGATAGGGATTCAAAACTGTTTCAATGCTGCTAGATACTATAGAGTGTTGTAGAACTATCTTTGAAGAAAGTGCAGTTTTAAATGATCGTTTTTATTTTTAAATATATAGGCAACTGGAAAGTGAGAGTGAGCCCAAAGACTAGCCTGGAAAACAAAGAGTCCATGACATCACAGTAAGTATCAACTAATTTTAGAATGAGAGGGAGGAACAGAAACTGAAAATTTAAAGTATTACATAGATAGAAATAGTATAAGTGTATATTAAATGAAGGTAATAATATAGCTGCATATAAGAAAAATCAAATTGAAGGATATTTTTCAATATTGTAGGCTATATCATAGACATGGTAAATTTGTCATTTAAAACATTTCTTGCAGTGCTATTTTTTTCTAATAATGCTTAATTCTTTAGCATTTGTGTATTCAAATGCTGGTTACAAATGAATTACATGCTAGAACTCTACTTCAAAATAAGTATCTCATACCATTTGCTGAATTAATCATCATTTTTAACTTGATTGATCATACAGATGATGTTTTCCCCTTCATTTATTCTTCCAGAGTAATTATCTTTGATGAACAGGAAAAATGGAAAAGAAAACAAACATACACTGATTATCTGGGATTCAAAACTTGCACATTATGGCTTTCATCTGTCAAGAAGAGATAGTTTTCATATATAAATTATATAATACCATAAATAACTTATTTGTAAGGAATGCATGTTTATGAGTTTGCATGTTACATATTTCTTATTTTTAAAGTTACCTCATATTAATTTTGTTAGTAAGCATTAACTCTGTTAATGAGTAGGCATGAGACAAGGAAATTTTACAATATAAGACATGCAATACTGTGATTAAAGACCACTGTTTTATTTTAAGTTGCAATGGTACATAGTGATGTTATAGCTCAGGTCCACAACCAATCAAAAGACAAAACCCTTAGGATCTGGAAAAAAAATTTCAAATATGTGCTGCTTATACAATACTGTAAAGTAAAAAAATAATAATAAAAATAAAATAAATATAATAAATAAATAAAAATAAAAGACAAGTTCAGATATATAAAGGTTCAAAGTACAAGATATATATACTGTGAAACTCTATACAAAAGAAAGTTTGATAAACTTTAACACTAATGCTTTAAAAAAAGCATTAGTAAATATAAAGAAGAACATATCATAGTGGTGGCGCTAGTGGTGGAGAATCTGCCTGCCAATGCAGGAGACATAGCAGATGCAGGTTTGATGCCTAGGTTGGGAAAAGCCCCTGGAGGAGGGCATGGCAACCCACTCCAGTGTTCTTGTCTGGAGAATCCCATGGACAGAGGAGCCTGGCAGGGTACAGTCCTTAGGATCACAGAGTCGGACATGACTTAAGTGACTTAGCATGCACACACAAAAAGAAGCTTTGTTGTTCATTGTTCAGTTGCTCAGTCGTGTCTGACTCTCTGCGACCCTGTGGACTGCAGCACACCAGGCTTCCCTGTCCTTCATCATCTCCCAGAGCTTGCTCAAACTCACGTCCATTGAGTCGGTGATGCCATCCAACCATCCTGTCCTTTGTCAACCCCTTCTCCTCCTGCCTTCAGGAGGAGAGCTTCAAGAAGAAGCTATAGTAATACAAATGTGTGAGTCAAGGTTTTCCAGAGAAACAGAAGCAATAGGAGTTATATAGATAGGTGGGAGAGGAAGGAGGGGTGAGGAAATTTATTATAGGAATAGGCTCTCATGCTTATGGAACCCAGGAAGTTCCAAGATCTGCCATCTGCAGTGGAAGATTCCCAGGGGAAGAACTGGGAAAGAACGAGTAGTGTAATTCAATACAAGTCAATACCTAAGAAATGGGAGCCCAATTATGTAAGTCTCAATCTGACTCCAAAAATTGAGGACCAAGAGTGCCAATGGGTGTCTGAAGATAGAAGGTAGATGTCTCAGCTCAAGCAGAGAGCAAATTGACCTTTTTCCATCTTTTTGTTCTACTCAAGCCCTCAACAAATTGAATGGTGCCTACTAAAATTGCTGAGGGTAGACTGTTTCACTCAGTCTAATGATTCAAATACTAACCTCTTCCCAAGACACACAAACACATTCAGAAATAATATCAGACATTTGGACATCCCTAAGTTGACACATAAAATTAACCATGACAAGTCATCGCCCTTGCCAACTTGGCACCCATATGCATCTCCTACAGCCATAATCAATCTCCAAATAAAGGTCATAACTGCCTAAAGTGATATAACTACCCTGCATACAACCCAAAATGTCCTAATTTCTTTCCAGAAGAGAGAAAATCCTTCAGTGATATTTACTCTTCTGATATTTTATAACTTACATACTATGAAGTGAAATTAAAAATATTTAGGGGGACTGGAGTCTTAACGACATGCGCATATGAAAGAAGGAAGGAGCTGAAGTGATAGATTCCTGCAACCTTTCAAATGATTGAGTAATGATGTCAACAAAGGTCCATCTAGTCAAGGCTATGGTTTTTCCAGTAGTCATGTATGGATGTGAGAGTTGGACTATAAAGAAAGCTGAGCACAGAAGAACTGATGCTTTTGAACTGTGGTGTTGGAAAAGACTCTTGAGAGTCCCTTGGACTGCAAAGAGATCAAACCAGTCCATCCAAAAGGAGATCAGTCCTGAGTGTTCATTGGAAGGACTGATGTTGAAGCTGAAACTCCAATACTTTGGCCACCTGATACGAAGAGCTGACTCATTGAAAAAGACTCTGATGCTGGGAGGGATTGAGGATAGGAGGAGAAGGGGATGACAGAGAGTGAGATGGCTGGATGGCATCACCGACTCAATGGAACTTGGGTTTAGGTGGACTCCGCAAGTTGGTGTTGGACAGGGAGGCCTAGTGTGCTGCAGTTCATGGGGTCGCAAAGAGTCGGACACGACTGAGCAACTGAACTGAACTGAATGATGAAGATGGATCCAGAATGACTTCTCTACTGAAGCATAACATTCCTACCTTCTGTTAACTCAGTTTCATCTTCAGAAACGGGCAGAACAAGTGAAATACAGACAACTGACAAGAAGAAAACCTCACTTTGGAACTTTTTCCATGACTTTTCTTAAGCCCTGCCCTTCTACTTGTTTTAATTTTGCTGTGAATTTATAAATAGCGAAGACCAAAGAAACAGAAGAAGCATTTGGGAGCTTTCTACCAAGAAATTTGCCTTGAAAGATGCTATTCTAGGAGGGGAAAGCATATCAAGTTCCTGTCTGTTTTTGGTTTTGTTTTTTTAAACAAAGTTTCTTATGTCCTTAGATTTTGAAGGATAAGACAAATATAAACTCATACCTGGAGACTATTTTTAGCAGCTGTGTAAGAATAATGAGATTTGTAAATTAAGAGCTTTGTAACGTGGATGTTTTGCTAACTAGAGTTGACTACTCAGAAGGTCTTTTATAGCTCTTCAGTGTTTTATTTTGATCTATCACTTCAATGACATTATTTGACCAAACAGAAGTCCATCTGTCTTTCTAAGCTATGACCTTGTTATGAACAGTATTTGCATTCACTGTGCAAATGTCCATATATTATCGGGTTTAAGCAACATCATAGTGCCATCACTCAACTAAGTTGAATGAGGTGAACATTGATATAGCTCTTTCCCCTTACCCCCATTTTTGAAATGTAACAAATACTTTTATGTTCCCCTCCCCCTTCCCCTTTCCCCTTCCACTTTGGGAAACATGTCAGGAACTAGATAGTTTAAGATGAGCAATTGAGGGGACTGAGAGATTGATCCACACAGAGCCTGGCTTCTTTGTGCTTCATCATAAGGTGTTCTGTTGGCCAGCCTAATTAAGTACCCTTTTAACAAGAGAACCTCATGGAAATCCAGCTGGCAACTCAAGAGGTTGAGAAAGCAGGACCACAGAGGTTATCCTCTGGGATCTTGGCCATGAGGTTGGATGCCTCACCTTGTTGAAAAGAGACACTGGACCTAAATGGCGCAGCATGACTTTGTTCCTGCTTGGCTAAATTTCTCAACACCACAGTCAGCTAAGTCTCCTACAGCGACTTTTGAAAAACACGGACAGCACCTACCCCGAGGAGATGGTAGATTTGGAGTAAGCCATAGTAGACATAATTCCTCTGATGGCTTTTTCAACAGTGGACCTCATCAAACGACAGGAGGTTCTTGGCACCAGCCCTCCCTGTTCCGCCATGATTCTGTGGATTCTGGTGTCTCTAAGGGGGCATATGCTGGAATCACAGGAAACTGATCTGGTTGGTATGGCTCTTCATGAGATCATGATGGCATAAGCCAGCACAGCGGGGGTGGCACAGAAAGCCATCGTCCCTGGAATGGCAGCTTCCACTCCCAGAAAGGCTGTACCTTTCAGGAAAAGCCACCTACAGATATTAGGGAAGAGGAGAAAGAAGATAAACTGGAAAAATTGCAATTTAAAGAGGGAGACTTTCCTTCTTTGAATCCAGAAGCTGGCAAACAGAATCAGCCATGCAGACCCATTGGGACACCTTCTGGAGTGTGGGAAAACCCACCTCGTGCCAAGCAGCCCTCCAAAATGGTAGTCATCAAAAAAGTTTCCAAAAAAAGATCTTTCTGCTGCCTTCTCAGCTGTACTCACCTCACCAAGATCTCGCCATGCAAATGGAAGCAAATTGTCAACCATGGTTCCAAGTGTCTATAAGAACCTGGTTCCCAAGCCTGTACCACCTCCATCCAAGGCCAGTACGTGGAAAGCTAACAGAATGAAACACAAATCAGGACCCCTTTCCTATAGCTGGGAGTCTGCTTTTAGCAGTCCAATCTCTGTTAGCAAACCGGTAGTACTGGCTGGTGGTATAGTTTTAAGTTCTCCCAAAGAGAGCCCCGCCAGCACCACCCTTCCGATTGAGATCAGCTCCTCTCATCAGACCAAGCTGACCTGCCGAACTACTGACAGGAAGAGCGAGTTCTGGAAGACTCAGAAGATGACGGGAATGGAGACTTCTCAGAGAGCAGAGCCTGTGACAAGTCAGAAGGTTTGGAGGACCACAGCACACCTGAACCAAAGGAAAATGGAGAGGAAAGCTGTGATCAGAATGGCCTTGCTCTCCCTATAGAAGAGGAAGGGGAGGTCCTCTCACTCTTTGGAAGCAGAGCACAGGTTACTGAACGCAATGGGATGGCAGGAATATTCTGAAAAGAATGAGAACTGCCTTTCCCTCACAGACGATGAGCTCGGAGAGTTCCACAGGAAGACAGAGCAGCTGAGAAGAAATAACTCTGGGAAGAATGGCTTCTTGCAGAGTCGAAGTTCCAGCCTATTCTCCCCTTGGAGAAGCACTTGCTGAGCAGAGTTTGAGGACTCAGATAACACAGACAAGTAGCTGTGAAACATTTGATGACAATGCCTGGAAGTAGGCATATAAAATGCTCACAGTCAAATCTGACCCAGTAAACTCAGCGTGTGTGCTTAGGGGTTAGACAGAAGAAATTGTTCTTTTCCTTTCCTTTTTCTTATGTTATTGTTGAATACTTCATGCACAAGGGAAATAATCATATCCTAAAGAGAGAGCAAGCGATTGGCTTGTTTAGCTTGTGGTGTTGTTCTTCCCTGTTATCTGCTTAGTAGAGAGAACTTTGTGTGGTGGGAAGGATTTTTAAAACACACACAAACACAGTATTTATGGGGCATTGCACAGGTGGGAGCTGGCAGTGCAGAGAGGAGACACTGGTCTGCAGCAACAGCTTCTACTACCAGCCCTTGGGGCACTCACCCCTGTGCTCAAGCAATCATTGTCAATGACAAAGTGATTATTGAAGTTATAATTGTATTAAATTAATGCTAATAATTTGGATATTTTATTTTATTTCTGGCCGCTCAGGTAATGTTAGCCCTTAACCAAGCTTATGAGGTTTTTTCCCTTTTTTTTTTTTTCTTTCTGGGTACAGCTATAAAATATTTGGATATAGGAAGTGTGTTATTCTTGCAGCCTTGATATTCAGGGTGGATTTTAAAATATAAAATTTTGTGAGATTTCAAAGATTAAGATTATTTTAATAATGCTATTTACAGATAAAAGATGTGGTTATCACAACTATGTTGAGGGAGAAAACTGCTACATAAAATAACTAACTTGGAACAAATCTTTTGCATTAATAAAATGATTAAAAATATGTAAATACTTATAAAAGTCAATACATCTTATGTTACATGATAAAGGAGTAAAAGATGAAAGAAAACATATTTTTGCTTAATATATGGCTGCTGCTGCTGCTGCTGCTGCTGCTTCTAAGTCGCTTCAGTCGTGTCTGACTCGGTGTGACCCCATAGACGGCAGCCCACCAGGCTCCCCCCGTCCCTGGGATTCTCCAGGCAAGAATACTGGAGTGGGTTGCCATTTCCTTCTCCAATGCATGAAAGTGAAAAGTGAGAGTGGAGTCGCTCAGTCGTGCCCGACTCTTTGCGACTCCATGGACTGCAGCCTACCAGGCTCCTCTGCCCATGGGATTTTCCAGGCAAGAGTACTGGAGTGGGTTGCCAGTGCCTTCTCCAATATATATGCTTACATATAGACAAATGTATTCATAACAAAATAAGGAGAATATAGTCATGAAATTACAGTCTGCATTTCTATAACTGGTCACATGGTTGTAGCTGGTACTACTCTGATGCTTTGGTGATCCAAACCTTCATTTCTGAAAGGTCTGTTCCATTAGTAGTCCTTTCTGGGTCATAGTTCTTCATTGACCATAATTACAGAGCATGCCAATGCTGGGAGACGTTCCACGGGGTTTCCTTAATTCATACAGACTCTTCTTTACCTCCATTGTTGAATATAGTCCAGTTGCTCTTTGTATTCAAGATCATTAACTACAGCCAATACCTTACCTCCCTTGTTTTCCTATTGATTCAGAGGTACAAAGAACAAAAGTGGCCACGTAGCAGTTTCAATTTCAATTAAGGTATCACTGTTGTGTTTCCAGGTGAAAGTATTCTTTCCTCTGGGACTAAGACTTCTAGCCCAACACAGCTTAAAGTCTGGAAACAGGAAGCAAAAATTCTTCTAGTGGATCATTTGGGATGATAGTGAAGATGCCACTTCTATTTCTACCTTCAATTCTAGGACCCACAAATTCTGACTTGGAGAAACAACTTCATAGGTTGGACACTGATTTAGAGCTTGCCCCCAGACCTGAAAAATACTGCCACCTAGCCAGCACTGTAATTGAGTGTTCAAAAGGCCATGCCACCATTCTATCAGGCCAGCAGCTTCAGTATGCTGGGGAATGAGTGAAGTCCATGAGCCCAGAGGGCATTGCTGCAATACTTTTGCTGTGAAGTTAGTTCCTTGATCAGAAGCAGTGCTGAGTAGAAATACCATGATCATGGGTGAGTCATTCTGTCAGTCAATGGATGGCAGTTCTGACAGAAGCATTGCATATAGGGAAGGTAAATCTGAATCCACAGTGTCTATTCCTGTAAGGAAACAACCCTGCCAACCCTTGATGGAAATGGTCCAATGTAATCAACCTATCCCCAGGTAGCTGGCTGATCATTCTGGAGAACGGTGCCATACTGGGCTCCTCTGGGCTGGAAGGCTAGGCAATCAGCAGTGGTGGCTCCAGGCTGAGGTTGGTGAGTGGAGGTCCACATTGCTAAACCCATCCTGCCACCATCATCACCTCGGTCACGAGCCCCGTGGGCAAAAAGGGGCATGGCTAGGAAAAAGGCTGGCTGGTAGCCACAAAATGGGTCATCCTCTCCACTTGGGCTATTAAAAACTGTTCCCTGCTGAGATCACCCTTTAGTGAACATTCACATGAGACACAAACCTCTTTCTTACCCATTTAGAGAGGTCTGGCTATTTCTTCTTCCAAACAAAGGCACTCACAAGTCTATTGCTCTTTTGTGACCTGCAGGGTTTGTGGAAATAAGAGCTTTAGTCTGGACGAATGTATTCAAGAAGATATCCACCCCAGTTTGACAGCAGTTGGGGGTGGCTTCCATTACTTTTTAGGGGCCCCTCCATTTTGGTAATAGTTGGTCTTCCAGGGACCTCTATACTTAAACCCTGGGGTCTATTTTTGAAGAAAGTGACCCTCTGCTGTATATTTAGTGGGAGCTGCCAGTTGCCTTGTGGGCATAGTCCTGGATTGCCTTCTGAACTTTCTGTGATTAATAGTGGGCTGCCATTATACAGGCTCAGTTTCTTATCTAGCAGCATGTCAGTGGCAAAAAATAAAAATAAAAAAAGGCCTCCCATGAGTCATTTCAAGTGGGCTAAGCCTCAGACCCTCCTAGGGCTACACAGACGCTGAGGAGTGCAATAGGAAGCAAGGTCGTCCCAGGCTCATGAGGCTCTTGACAGAGCTCTGCTAAGATTTTCTTTAAAAGAGGGTTCACTCTCTCTACCTTCTCTGAAGACAGGGGGTGCCAAGAGGTATGTCGCTTGCAGTCTATCTCTAGGGCCCCTGTGAGCCCTCTGTAATTTTGGCTATAAAAGAAGGCCCATTATAGCCCTGGAGGGATTTGGGGACTATTTATATCCTAGTATTGGGATCATTTGGGTGAAATGTAACTGCCAGTCTCTCCCCCACTCCCACCCCAGGTATGTCCATCCGCGATGAACTGGCCCGAGTAACAGAGAGTTGATGGGTCTGTGAGTTATTGGGTTGGATGGGTCAGTGGGTTACTACACACACAGAAATCACAGGCAAAGGTTACTTGTTTTACTGTTCTTTTAAGCCCTTCCTCTGAAAAAGCCTTTGGCCTCACGTTCCATAGTGCATCCTTCCCATGGTGGGTGGCGTCAGGTAAGCTCTTGGTCTCCATTTTTGGGCCTCAGGGATTAGAACCTTGCCCTCCTTTTTATACCAGCCTGTGTTTCCTTTCTCATAGCCACATTTCTTAGCATTTTCTTGTTCCTATGGCGAATTGTGGGGGAAGCTAGGGAGTTCAAGGAAGGGTGGCCAATCACTAGGGCCATAACTTGCCCAGGTTCTTTCAGTGGAGCTCATTGGAGTTGCTGTTTTTCAGTGGAGCTGCCTGTTTCTCAGTTCCATCAGCTTTGCTGTTTCCTTGGCTCACAAAAGATCCCTCCCTCTGGTAGCCCCTACAGTGAATTACTGCTACCCAGGTCAGGAACTGTACTGCTTCTAAAGAGCCAGAATAAATCTGTATGTTTTGTGGGGATTTATATCTATCAGTTAACATTTCCCTTTTTTCCACATGTCAGCATGAGCATGTATCACATATCACGTGAAAGCCATATTTAGAGTCAGTAAAAATATTTATCTGTTTTCATTGCAAAGCCCTCAGTAATGCAGTTAGTTCAACATTCTGGGCCAATGCCCAGCAGGGCCTTGGTTTCCATGACTTCATCTAGACTAACTGTGGCATACCCTGCCTTTTGGGTTCCCATTACTACAAAACTGCTCCTATCAGTAAATCACTAGACCTCAAGGTTTCATCTAGAAGATCAGACTCACTAGAGTAAGTTTATTCTATCGTCTCTACACACTGATGCACAAAATCTCCACTCTCAACCACTTAACACAGAGTTGCCAGGTTCAGGGTTTGGCACACCTTAAGGCCAACAAAGGTCCACCTAGCCAAGGCTATGGTTTTTCCAGTGGTCATTGCATGGATGTGAGAGTTGGACTATAAAGAAAGCTGAGCGCAGAAGAACTGATGCTTTTGAACTGTGGTGTTGGAAAAGACTCTTGAGAGTCCCTTGGACTGCAAGGAGATCCAACCAGTCCATCCTAAAGGAGATAAGTCCTGGGTGTTCATTAGAAGGACTTATGCTGAAGCTGAAACTCCAGTACTTTGGCCACCTCATGTGAAGAGTTGACTCACTGGAAAAGACCCTGATGTTGGGAGGGATTGAGGGCAGGAGAAGGGGACGACAGAGGATGAGATGGTTGGATGGCATCACCATTGCAATGGACATGGGTTTGGGTGGACTCGGTCTGATTCCCCTATCAACCTCGGAAATTTCTGGTCAAGAAGAGCCCGCAAAGCAAGGAGCTGCGTGCTGTGAGGCAAGCCCCTTCCACCTCTGCTGGTCACCGTCTAGATGACCTGCTGCCGGCCAGAGGCAGCTGGTCCCGCAAGCTGAGAGGAGTGATGCGGTAGCCGCCCACGGTCTGACCTCTCGGAAGGACAGGACAAAAGGAGAGGGTGGAGAGGGGATAGTAGGCTGTCAGGAGAAGGAAGGGGCAAAGGGGAGAAGGAAGTGTTGTCTGAATGAGGGTCCTGAAGCCCCCAGGGGCCAGGAAGGCAGACTTACAAAACGTGGGGGCAGTTAGGATTTTGGTCCTTTTGTGTTTTGTTCATAATTTGCTCCAACTGGGCATGCACTCAGTTATTTTTAGTCCATGCTCCATTACTCTGGGAGAAAATTTAACTGCCACTGTTTACATTAATGATACTTTTAGAGTAGCTCATGATTTTGGAATGTTGTGGAAGCAACCTGGTTTCCTTACTTCTAACAGAAATACAATTTTAAACAGCCCCTATATTCACCAATTATTAGGTGCAATACTTTAAGCCTGCCACTTCAGCTATTATGACGACTCTGGGGAATCCTAAACTTGACTCTCTGGGAGTGAAGGGAAATAACTTTGCTGGCATTTCTGCAAGGAGTTAAAGGGCAACAGCTGCCAAACTTGAGTCATGGTCCAAAGGGATACTTCTCCAAACGAAAACAGAAAAACTGGCTAGAGAAGCTCAACAATTGGCCTCAAAAGAAAAAATAAAAAAGGAGAATGGAGGCTAAAAGTTAAACAATTGTTCTTGTGATAAACAGAAAAATCTCTGGTTTAGACCAATTTATTCCTTCTCAGATCCAGATTTCCAGTTTTACTACCTGCTCTGCAATAATGGATTGAACGCTATTTTCTCCATTAGTGAAGGCAATGGTAGGACTAGCCAGCAGAGGGCACCAGAGATACATTGAAGGAAGAACAGGCTCCACCCGCGTGTAGTGTTTGGCTTTCTTTTTCCTGCTGCACAGGGCGTGAGCAGCGGCGGCCTAAGAAGACATCCAATGATGCTTTATCCCAGGTGCTCACGCTCCCAGAATATGTCTCCCTTAGGTGATCTCGCTGGCCTCCCTGGGTCCAGCAACCACATTCTTGGATACTACTGATACCGCATCATGGACTTCCGGTCTTGCTCCTGCGGCACCACCTCCACAGACTTTGTACAACCCCTGCAACAGTTGTGGTTTACCCACACCCACCCTGATTCAGACACCGTACACTCCAGCTCGCACATGAAGTGGCATTGGTTCTCTCAGCAGCACCAGCTGGAGTTATGTTTTCTGTTTTCTCCATGTCTGTGGACCACCGCTGGCCCAAACCGTCAAGTAGGCAGAAATGACACCTTCTCCAATGAGGTCTGAACCTCAGCCCTGGGAGGGTGGCCACTCTTCCAAGTGTATCCTTCCTTGGGTAGTTTCCCTCAGACCTAAGATACCTGTTGAGTTCTCATGATATCTTTAAATAATGGCTCTCCAATGGAGTATATTATTAAAATACCTGTTTAAATTACTGTGTAATCCCTGTTATCCTGATTGGACCCGGACAAATATAAGGCCGCAGGCACAAGCTAAAGGAGGAACACCGCTGCTACTGTGCTGAATGACACAGGAGTCTGACTTTACAACTTGGCAAACCATAACGAGCAGTTCAAATGGATGGCCACCTGATGTCCCATGGTAAAATATTCCATCTCTACTAGACCCCAGTAACACACCATTTCTCAAAAGATACATAAAAATTAGGTTCATAACTTTGAAAAGAACCTTTGCAAGTAAGTGGCCCTGATGCTTTTGCTTCCTGGAAAGTATTACTCGCTCAGTTGTGTCTGACTTTTTGCAATCCCATGGATTGTAGCCCGCCAGGCTCCTCTGTCCATGGGATTCTCCAGGCAAGAATATTGGAGTGGGTCGCCGTGCCCTCCTCCAGGGGATGTTCCCGACCAGGGATTGAACCCCAGTCTCCTATATTGCAGGCAGATTCTTTACTGTCTAAGCCACCAGGGAAGCCCTTAGCTTCATGGTACACCTCCTCTTGGTAAACAGGAATCTGAACACACTAAAGCAGGTATACAGCTTTCAAAGAGAAGAATTGGTAACAAGAGAAAGACTGGATTCAACAACTCCTCAGTAAACGCCACTAGGACAAGTCATAGGCTAGCTGAAGTCTATGAAGGAGGAAGGAGGAAAGTTGGGGAGAGGTTCAGGTCAACTGAAAGAGCAGAAAGGAAAAGGGATACTCTTTATGCTGGGGTCTTGAGACACAACTGGCAGGCTCTCAGGGCTTTATGGGTCTTTGATTGCTTTTAGCTGACTGAGAGTCTTTTTCAAGTTAGATACAGCGAAACTGAAAATAGAGAAAACACCAGACATAATTAGGATGACTCAGATGCAGATGATTTATTATTTCATAATTTAAACCCTCAGCAGTGACAACAGAGGGGACATAGAAATATGCTTGGTTGGTTTGGTTTTGTTTTTTTTTTTTCCTTCTTGGTTTAGGCCAGTTTCTGGTGATTTATTTGGTACTATCCTCTCTATAGGGCAAGACCGTCAGTGACTGTTGCTATAAGGGAAAACAAGATAAAGCACAAAATGAAATAACAGTGTTACTATTTTTTTGAGTCCACATATTTCTAATACAAGCAATTTATTTAAAAGGCATGGAAATTGAAGAGAGAGGATCAGGTAAATAATAATCAATTCTAAAAAAAAAAATTATCTGTTAACTCAGCTGCAAATAGTCTTAGTCTTGTGTCTTCCTAAAATATCCTAAGTGCTTATTTTTCAATTTTTGGTAACTATTTAGGTCAATAAAGCAAAGTGCCTTTAAAATTCCATTATAAGTATATAAACTGATTTTAGTTTAGAACAAAAAAGAAAGAGATACAATATTTCTAAGTACAATCACATTCTATAAAGGATAAAAACACAAACATACACGCACACACCTGTCTATACATCTACATAGTGAAATAATTTAACAATGATCATCCTGGGTGCTAATATCAATGGTTAGTTTTTATTGTTTTGAATAGTTTTAAAGGAATAGTTAGATTCTCATGAAAGGACACACTGAGAAATACCCCACCAATAATCTTCAATGACAAGGACATCAAAAACAAAAAGCCTAAAAACTAATCAGAGCCAAGAGGAGCCAAAGGAAACATTAAACAAAAAATAATGATGTCTCAGGAATGGACTCTGGACCAGAAGAAGGGCATCTATTAAAAGCTAAGAAAATATGAATACAGTATGGACCTTAGTTAATAATAATATATTAAATTGCTTTATCAATTGTAACTTATCAACTAATATTAAATGGTAATAATAGAGAAGACTGAGTGTAAAACATATGGAAAATTATAGTCTTTTCTCAATTTTTCTGTAAACTGAAAATGTTTCAATGCAATAACGCCTCTTTGGAATAAAAAATTCATGAATGTTTATTACTTGTTATTACTATAATAAGCAGAATGATTTGCATACTCACAAGCATATAGAATTTACTGAATAAATCAAGAGAGGGGAGTAATGGTAAGATACAGGCATTGCAAGCTCTCTGGACAGAAAAGGATCTTACTCTCATTATAAGGTAATCCTTCAGAATTATGATTAATGGAAATGGTTAAGCATAAAATAAAGTCAAAATGTTTGTTATAAAACTCAGCATAAAACTGAAAAAGATAAAATATTTTTGGAGCCAAGAAAATAATGTTTAAAAAACAAGAATTAATTAACAGTAGGCTAGATCTAAAATTCAAACTTAACAGAAAAATCAGTGGAGAGAGTTAAGAGAAGGTAAAAATACACTCAGCATTTCTTAAAATAAATGGAGTCTCAAAAGTGCCTCTAATCCATTATTACTAATATTATATTACATATTTGTCTTTCTATGCATACTCATTAAAGAGCTCATTACAGAGGACAAGATGGCAGAGAAGTAGGTGGACCATGGAATACATCTCTCTCCATGGATACATCAGGAATACACCTTCAGACACAGAAGTGCATGCAGGACCCCAGCTGCTGAGAGTGGACAGGAGTTCCTGACCAGCAGAAAAGAACAGAACCACGCAAAACTCAGTAGGACAAGGAACTAGGGGGAAAAACAGGAGTGTTAGTAGGACTAGACCTGCCCTCAGTGGGTGGGGGAACTGAACCAGGGGTCCACTTCCCACATCATCACGGCAACTGTCTGAGTCAGAAGAAAAACATTTAAGGCTGAGAGTAAAACAGCCAATCCATGGCAGCCTAAATGGAATGAGACTCAGACAGTCCTTGCCGCAGCCATACAAACCCTGGACAGGGACACAGGTCCCCTGGAAAGGGCAGCGGCTCGGAGCTGGAGTTTAGGTATTGTGAAGAAATCCCAGGGTGAGGGCTGCCGCTGACTGCAGAGAGACGGATCGAGAGGATATGAGGGAGGAGATTGTGGTGGGAAAAGCCTGGGGAGGAAAGCCAGGCAGCCATGGAAGGGAGGCAATACAACTGAGTCACGTGTAGGGGGTGAAGCCATCACCACGGCCTCTCTCTCCCCACATGCCTGCATCAGCAGCTGAACAATAGAGAGGCTGATCCATCAAACACCTGACACACTGAACTACAAGAGTAGGACCCCAAACAGGTTGCCCCTTTAAGTGACTGATGTACACGACTACACAGTAGGACCCCAGCCAAGGGGGGCCCTCTGTGTGCCTGACACACCAAACAACAGAGAAGGATCCCAAGTAAGGGAGCCCTCTAAGTGCCCGAATGGGAGGAGATATGGAGAAAAACTGGCCAAAGAGGCCTTGTGATCCCCAGCTACAAGAGGCTTGAAAAAGACTCTGAGAGGGCCATAACTCCTGTGGCGGAGGCAGTCCATGTCCTTGCAAACTTGGCACCACCAGGGTCCCTGCAAGCAAAGCAGCTGTGCCAACCCTCACTGGGACAGAGCTGACACGGGCAAAAATGTCCTGCCTTTATGCACCCAGGGTCGCTTTGGTCTGTCCAACTCTTTGCAACCCTGTAGACTGTGGCCTGTCAGGCTTCCAGGCAAGGACACTGGAGTATATTGGCCAATACTGGTTGCCATACCCTTCTAGACCACTATATTTCCTGCTGCCCTAGCTGCCAACTCTCCTGAGTACCTGGTGCTGCCAGAGCCCCTGCAACCCAAGCAGCTGTACCACTTCCACACCTGGCCCTCCCTGGGGCAGACCCAAGTCCTCCAGCACAGCCTCAGGAGCAAAGCCCAGTGGACTAGCCACATGCAGAGATGGAAAGAAAACCACAATTGAAACCCAGGGGCAGTGTGGCTAAGGAAGAAGACCCAAACCCCTCCCACCAGCTGTACAAGCTGCACATTAAATCCGCATGATCAATTAGGCAGACTCTATGTCTATGGAACATATATAAAAGGGCATTGAGAGCTCCCACAAAAGAAAACACACTAGTTCTGACAGCTGTGGACATTGGAGGCAAGAACACACAGGAGTAGGAGCAGATTAGGATCTGAGCTGCCCCCACAGCAAGTCCAGAGACCAGCACAGTGTTGGAGGGCATCATAGGGAGGTGAGGTGGACTGTGACTCCCAGTGAGGGAAAGGACGCTGACAGCAGTGACTCAAGAAAAACATTTATTATTCTTGTGTTTTGACTTGTTCTGTAGACTCTTTGGATTTTTTTTTTTCCTCTTTTACTTTTTTCTTTTTCTATTTTTTCCCTTCCCACCACCTCCCCCCATTGTAGTTGTTGATTTTATTGGCAGTATGAAATCTAATTAAGCTTTTGAGTTTTATTTTTTCCTTTCTCAGTCACATATTTTATTGTTCCTATAAACTTCTGCCTCTACACTGGACTTTTGGAAATCTGTGGAGATTTTCTTTTTTCCACATTTATTCCTTTCTTTGCTTTTCCTACTGTTCTTTTCCCCTTGCAGTTCATCTTTAATGTATATAAATCTTCTTTTTCTAGCTCTATTTAACTTTGCATATCTATTCTTGCTTTCTTTTATTTCTTTCCATTACTCTCAAAATATTTGTTACTTTTGTTTTCATTGCTTTATTCCCCACTTGGCACCTTGCTTTAGTTTTGTTTTCCAGTTTGTGCTTTAGTCAGTTTCATTTTTAACTGGTAGATACAATTTTTTATTTCCTTTGTTCACTGGGTCAATCTACTATCTGTTATTTTTGTTGGACTGCTTTGATTTTGCTTATGGGTCTATATGTATATGTGTATATGCAGTCACATTTTTTATTGTTATTATAAACCGCTGCCTCTATTTTGGATTTTGCAGTTCTGTGGAGTTTTCCTTTTTTTTTTTTTTCTGCTTCTTCCTTTTTTTATTCTATTTTTCTTTTAATTTTATTAAACTTATTATATTTTTCTCCATTTATTTCTTTCTTTGCTTTTCCTACTGTTCTCTTCCCCTTGCAGTGAATCTTTAATGTATACAAATCTTCTTTATCTGCCCCTAGTTAACTTTGCATATCTATTCTTTCTTTCTTTCCTTTTCTCTCAGCATGTTTATTAGTTTTGTTTTGATTGCTCTATTCCCCACTAGGCACCTTGCTTTAGTTTTGTTTTGCAGTTTGTGCTTTAGTTAGTTTTATTTAGTTAGTTAGTTTTTATTTAGTTAGTTAGTTAGTTAGTTTTATTTAGTTAATTAGTTAGTTTTATTTATTTAGTTAGTTAGTTTTATTTAGTTAGTTTTAGTCGTTAACTGGTAGATATAATTTTTGGTTTCTTTTGTTCGCTGGGTCAATCTACTGTACTTTATTTTTGTTGGACTGTTTTGATTTTATGAATGAGTGTATATGTATAGGTATATATTTCATTATCTTAATTATTATTTGCTTGATTTTGTAACTGACATTTGTCTGAGATTCATCTTTGGTTTCTCATTTTGGGTATTTGTTTTAGTCTCACTTAATGCCATAACAAACCACTTGTGGAATCTTTGTTCCTGACCAGAGATCAAGCCCTGAGCCACTGGAGTGGGAGCGCTGACTCCAAGACTCTAGACTACCAGAGCACTAACCATCAGCTCAGTTCAGTCACTCAGTCGTGTCTGACTCTCTGCGACCCCATGGACTGCAGCACAGCAGGCCTCCCTATCCATCACCAACTTCCAGAATTTACTCATACTCATGTCCATTGACTTGGTGAGGCCATCCAACCACCTCATCTTCTGTTGTCCCCTTCTCCCGCCTTCAATCTTTCCCAGCATCAGGGTCTTTTCTAATGAGTCAGTTCTTCACATAAAGTGGCCAAAGTATTGGAGTTTCATTTTCAGCATCAATCCTTCCAATGAATATTCAGGATTGATTTCCTTTAGGAGGGACTGGTTGTATCTCCTTGCATTCCAAGAGACTCTCAAGAGTCTTCTCCAACACCACAGTTCAAAAGCACCAATTCTTATAGCTTTGACTAGATGGACCTTTGTTGGCAAAGTAACGTCTCTGCTTTTTAATATGCTGTCTAGGCGGGTCATAACTTTCCTTCCTAGGAACAAGCATCTTCTAATTTCATGGCTGCCATCACCATCTACAGTGATTTTGGAGCCCCCCTCAAAAAAAGCCTGTCACTGTTTTCGCTGCTGGAGCAGTGGCTGCATGGCATTAGGGTGACGCTGAGGAGATAAACCCCATCAAAGGGCAAAGGAGAAGAGCCAGCAAGATGGTAGGAGGGAGAAAAGTGTGTTTAGAATCAAACCCCATACCCACCAGAGATGCTCAAGGACTCAAACAAACCTTGGGTGCATCAGGACCCAGAGACCCCACAGAAACTGAGACAGAACTGTGTTAGAGCATCTCCTGTGGAAGGATGGGTCAGCAGTAGACTCCCAGCAGCACAGGGGCTCCGGGTCCAGCAGACCTGGGCATGCCATAAGCCCTCTGGGAGGAGGTCGCCATTAACCCTACCATAGAGCTGCCAGAGCTTACACAAGACTGGGAAAACAGACCCTGGAGGGCACAAACAGAACCTTGTGTGCACCAGGACACTGGAGAAAGGAGCAGAGACCCCACAAGAGACAGAACCAGACTTGCTCATGAGTGTCCAGGAGTCTCCAGCAGAGATGTGGGTTGGTGGTGGTCTGCTGCAGGGTTGGGGGCACTGAGTGTAGCAGCGGGTGCATGGGACCTTTTGAAGGAGGTTACCATTATCTTCGTTACCTCCACCATAGTTTGGGCCAGGTAAATAACAGGGAGGAAATATAGCCCCACCCATCAACAGAAAATTGGATTAAAGATTTTCTAAGCATGGCCCCGCCCATCAGAACAAGACCCAGTCTCCCCTTCAGTCAGTCTCTCCCATCAGGAAGCTTCCATAAGCCTCTTATCCTTCTCTGTAACAGGGCAGACAGAAAACCGCAATCACAGAAAACTAACCAATCTGGTCACATGGACCACAGCCTTGTCTAACTCAATGAAACTATGAGCAATGCCATGTAGGGCCATCCAAGACAGACGGGTCATGGTGGAGAGTTATGACAAAACGTGGTCCCTGGAGAAGGGAATGGCAAACTACTTCAGTATTCTTACTTTTAGACCCCGTAAACAGTATGAGAAGGCAAAAAGATGCACTGAAAGATTAACTCCCCAGGTCGGTAGGTGCCTAATATGCTACTGGAGATCAGTGGAGAAATAACTCCAGAAAGAATGAAGAGACGGAGCCAAAGCAAAAACAACACCCAGTTGTGGATGTGACTGGTGATGGAAGTAAAGTTCAATGCTGTAAAGAGCAACATTGCATAGGAACCTGGAATGTTAGGTTCATGAATCAAGGCAAATTGGAAGTGGTCAAACAGAAGATGGCAAAAGTGAACATCAACATTTTAGGAACCAGTGAACTAAAATGGATGGGAATGGGTTGATTTAACTCACCCATGACTGTTATATCTACAGCTGTGGGCGAGAATCCCTTAGAAGAGATGAAGTAGCCCTCATAGTCAACAAAAGAGTCCAAAATGCAGTACTTGCGTGCAATCTCAAAAACAACAGAATAATATCTGTTCATTTTCAAGGCAAACCACTCAATATCACAGTAATCCAAGTCTATGCCCTGACCAGTAATGCTGAAGAAGCTGAAGTTGAACAGTTCTAAGAAGACCTACAAGACCTTCTAGAACTAACACCCAAAAAAGATGTCCTTTTCGTTATAGAGGACTGGAATGCAAAAGTAGGAAGTCAAGAGTTACATGGAGTAACAGGAAAATTTGGCCTCAGAGTACAGAATGAAGCAGGGTAAAGGCTAACAGAGTTTTGCCAAGACAACACACTGGTCATAGCAAACACCCTCTTCCAACAACACAAGAGAAGACTCTACACATGGACATCACCAGATGGTCAATACTGAAAACATATTGATTATATTCTTTGCAGCCAAAGATGGAGAAACTCTATACAGTCACCAAAAATAAGACCTGGAGTTGACTGTGGCTCAGATCATGACCTCCTTACTGCCAAATTCAGACCTAAATTGAAGAAAATAGGAAAAACCACTAGACCATTAGGGTATGACTTAAATCAAATCCCTTACGATTATACAGTGGAAGTGAGAAATAGATTCAAGGGATTAGATCTGATAGACAGACTGCCTGAAGAACTATGGACAGAGGTTCCTGACATTGCAGAGGAGGCAGGGATCAAGACCAATCTCAAGAAAAAGAAATACAAAAAGGCAAAATGGCTGTCTGAGGAGGCCTTATAAATAGCTGTTAAAAGAAGAGGAGTAAAAGGCAAAGGAGAAAAGGAAAGATATTCCCATTTGAATGTAGAGTTCCAAAAAATTGCAGGAGAGAGAAGAAAGTCTTCCTCAGTGATCAATGCAAAGAAACAGAGGAAAACAATAGAATGGGAAAGACTAGAGATCTTTTCAAGAAAATTGGAGATACCAGGGAAACATTTCATGGAAAGATGGGCATAATAAAGGACAGAAATGATATGGACCTAACAGAAGCATAAGAGATTAAGAAGAGATGGCAACAATACACAGAAGAACTGTACAAAAAAGATCTTCACAACCCAGATAATCACTATGGTGTGATCACTCACATAGAGCCAGACATCCTGGAATGTGAAGTCAAGTGGGCCTTATAAAGCATCACTATGAACAAAGCTAGTGGAGGTGATGGAATTCCAGTTGAGTTCCAGCTATTTCAAATCCTAAAAGATGATGCTGTGAAAGTGCTGTACTCAATATGCCAGCAAATTTGGAAAACTCAGCTGTGGCCACAGGACTGGAAAAGGTCAGTTTGCATTCCAATGCCAAAGAAAGGCAATGCCAAAGAATGTGCAAACGACTGCACAATTGCACTCATCTCACACACTAGCAAAGTAATGCTCAAACTTCTCCAAACCAGGCTTCAACAGTACATGAACCATGAACTTCCAGATGTTCAAGCTGGATTTAGAAAGGCAGAGGAGCAAGAGATCAAATTGCCATCATCCACTAGATCATAGAAAAAGCAAGAGAGTTCCAGAAAAACATCTATTTCTGCTTTATTGACTATGCCAAAGCCTTTGACTGTGTGGATCACAACAAACTGTGGGAAATTCTGAAAGAGATGGGAATACCAGACCACCTGACCTGCCTCTTGAGAAAACTGTATGCAGGTCAGGAAGTAACAGTTAGAAATGGACATGGAACAACAGACTGGTTCCAAATCGGGAAAGGATTATGTTAAGGCTATTATTGTCACCTTTCTTATTGAACTTATATGCAGAGTACATCATGAGAAATACTGGGCTGGAAGAAGCACAAGCTGGAATCAAGATTGGCAGGAGAAATCTCAATAACCTCAGATATGCAGATGACACTACCCTTATGCAAAGAACTAAAGAGCCTCTTGATGAAAGTGAAAGAGGAGATTGAAAAAATTGGCTTAAAACTCAACATTCAGAAAACTAAGATCATGGCTCTGGTCCCATCACTTCATGGCAAATAGAAGGGGAAACGATGGAAACAGCAAGTATAAATTAGCAGTGAGTTTCTCATATATATGGCTTTTACTCTGTTGTAAATTCCTTCTGTTCTTAATTGGTTGAAAGATATATCATAAAAATGTTTTGAATTTGTCAAATCTTTTTCCTATATCTACTGAGACGATCTTGTCATTTTCATTCTTCATCTGGTTAATGTGGTGGGTGTTATCACATTGATTAATTTTCATATGTTGAACCATCCTTGCACTACCATGATATCACTTTGCCATGGTGCATAATCCTTTCCATGTGCTGTTGAATTTGGTTTTGCTAGTATCTGTTGAGAATTTTTGCATTTATATTCATCACAGATACTAACTTGTAGTTTTCTTTTTCTGTGGAGTCCTTACCAATTTTGGTATCAGAGTAATGCTGGCCTCATAAAAAGAGTTTGTGTTTTCACCTTTATACTTTTTGGAACAGTTTTAGAATACTGACTTTAATTCCTATTTAAATGTTTGGCAGAATTCACTAGTAAAACCAATCTGTCCTGGGCTTTTCTTTGTAGTGAAGCTTTTAATTACTGGCTCACTCTCCTTGCTAGGTTTTAATCTGCTCACTTTCTATTTCTTCATGATTTAATCTTGGCATGTTACATGTTTCCAGGAATGTGTTTATTTCTTTTTGGTTTTTCAGCTTCTTAGCATACAAATGTTCATAGTAATCTTTAAGGAACTATAAACTATAAAAAGATTAATTCTGTAGTATTTGTAATGATACTATTTCTGGTTTTATTATATTAGTCTTCTCCCTTTTTGTGCTAGTTAGCCTAGCTAAAGTTTTGTTAATTTCTTTCTTTTTTAAGAAAAACATGCTTGCGTCTACTGATTTTTAAAATTGCTTTTCTAGTCTTCCTTTTCTTCATATCTGCTCTAACCTTTATTATTTCTTTCCTCCCACTTAATTTGGGTTTACTTTATTTTCTTCATTCCTTGATGGTTGTCAAGTTCAGTGGTTACTTGAGATCTTAAGACAGTTAAAATGAATGAAAACTCCAAGACTCTATCTTATTAATAATAATTTTTTTCTGACATAAAAATATAACTATAAGCACATCTGACATCTTTACAATATCAGTCTTCATTTCATGTGGCAGTAAAACATCATCAAGTAATTAACCTCCAATTAAAATAAATAAATTTATATTTTAAAAAATCATCAAGATATAAGTTCTCCTTACCAAACCTCAAAATAAAACAAAAATTCTGTGGTCATAAACGCTAGTGTGAAATCTCTCCTTTGGTGTGGGTCAGGGAGGGTTGAGACATCATGAAACTAAGGTTTATTATTCAGTACTATAAAATCATCTACAATGGGGACCATAAAGAATATTGTGAACAAATGCTGGGTTTGAAATTAACGATTTTAAGTGCTCCTTGTACAATGATCGAAAGGTACAATGCAGAATGGTTAATCCTGCTATACTCACCCGACACTCGGGAATGACCTGCTGTTAGTGCTGCTTTCCTCTGACACAGATCTGTAACAGCGATAATGTTTATTTTTAAAAAGTGAGAAAATTTTTAAATCTTAATCAAGTGACTATTTGAATGAAGAATGTTCTTCAGAGAAATAGAGTGATTCACTAAATAAAATGTCTCCTTCTAGGGAAATAAGAGCAATAAAATAACTACCATCTCAATATTAGGAGAAACGCCACCAGCCATCTCGCTAGGTCAACCTAATCTTCTCATTCTCATTTCACATTTACTCAAATATTTATGGTATAAGCCCACATATTTGTGGGCAGTCCCCTTGATTCCTTGGTAATCCTAACTCTCACCCGAATTAAGCCAAAACCATAAAGTAGCAGTCCAAAATTACAGCTTAGTTTCTGTACATTTCTATAGATTTCTTTCATCCTCTCATAACACATACTCATCTTCTCTTTATATCAATTCCAAGAAGGTAAAACTAGAGATAAATACCTCTGTGGGAAAATATAGTAAATTATGAGTAAGGGGTTCAATAATGATGCTTAAATTGTTATGTAATGGATTACAGATAATATGATAATGTCGTTTATTAATTCAGTGTACCCAGGAGTTTATGATAAATTGGAAAGCTATTATCTCACCTTTTACACAGTTACAGAGAATAATTTTAAGAACATAAAGATTAAACCCCTTGCTCAAGATATCATAGTTATCAAGATATGCAATATTTAGGAGTTAAAGCCAGGTTTTCTGAGACTAAATATAGTTTTCGTCCCATTTCATGATGCTTCCTCCTGTCTAACCTGATTAACATGAACTACACATGTAATTTCTAGCTGAGAAATGACTTGCCCAATCAACAATATAAAGAATTAGGAAAATAAATATTATGCAGGCATATTCATAGATCTTATCTCTAGTGGAGTGGGGTATTTTAATGAAGTTATTTACCACTGGTCTGAGGCTCTATATGTTAAAATTTTATTTTTAAATGCAGTGTTATTATTTATTCTCATGAAGAGAAGTCTCTCATGTACAATACGACCATATACACAGAGTCTGGATTAAGAGCTTGCCCGGTGGCTCAGATGGTAAAGAATCCACCTGCAATGCAGAAGACGCGGGTGAGGAAGACACCCTGGAGAAGGAAATGATAACCCCATCCAGTATTCTTGCCTGGAGAATTCCATGGACAGAGGAGCCTGTGGTCTACAGTCCATGGGGTCGCAGAGTTAGAAACAACTGAGCAGAAACTATTATATTGGATTAAGAGGCTGAATTAATCTCCACCATACCCTTGACACCCATCCTCCTCAAGTAATACTGCTGGTAAAATGTAGTAAAAACCAGAAAAAATATGAAGGACACCAAGCCAGTTTGAAATGTATCTGTGTGCCTCTCCTCATATCGCTTTACCTAGCATATTCTAGATGAACCATGAATACTTTTTTCTTGACTTAATACAGAGTGAAGTAAGCCAGAAAGAAAAACACCAATACAGTACATTAACACATATATATGGAATTTAGAAAGATGGTAACGATAACCCTGTATGCGAGACAGCAAAAGAGACACAGATGTATAGAACAGAGTTTTGGACTCTGTGGGAGAGGGAGAGGGTGGGATGATTTGGGAGAATGGCATTGAAACATGTATAATATCATATAAGAAACGAATCACCAGTCTAGGTTCGATACAGGATACAGGATGTTTGGGGCTGGTGCACTGGGATGACCCAGAGAGACGGTATGGGGAGGGAGGTGGGAGGGGGGTTCAGGATTGGGAAATCACGTACACCCATGGCGGATTCATGTTGATGTATGGCAAAACCAATACAGTATTGTAAAGTAAAAAAAAAAGAATAAAACATATATACCTTTCACTTTCAAGTTCTCCTTTGTAGCACAGCTCTCTTATTTTATCCTGCTTTATTATAAGAGCAGCAGCAATGATGAACACAGGTATCGAAACGTAGAAAACAAGTTGAAGTCTGTGTTTTGGATGACCAAGAGATCTTTCCTTCAAAAACCTTTTACCTCGAATGGAAAATATAATTTCAAACTGTGTCAGAGTTTTTATTAACCAAATGAAATGGTACAAAGCTATCATTACCAACCATATTCCCAAACACTAAACAATTCATTCATATAGACTGTGAATATAATAAAATCCAAAAACCTAAACTATTAAATAAGCTTTTACAGATGTTTCTGTGTTTTCAAACTTCTACCATATGGTGATTTCCTTGATTGAAGGCTTTGTTCTTTCATGGACCACATATTTAACACCTGCAAGTATCTCTTCAATTCTGTTAAGATACAGGGTTTCTGAGGCTCAAACATAGGTATCACAAAGAGTATTGGGATTTTACCTGTATGTGAGAATTAAATCTGGGGTGTGCGGCATTTGGGCTTCTCTGGTGGCTCAGATGGTAAAGAATTGGCCTGCAGTTCAGGAGACTCGGGTTCAACCTTGGGTTGGGAAGATGCCCTGGAGAAGAGAATGACTACCAACTCCAGTATTCTTGCCTAAAGAATCCCAAGGACGGAGAAGCCTGGGGAGCTACACTCCATGGGGTCACAAAGAGTTGGACACAACTGAGCACCTAAAATTTTCACACTTTATGTGGCATTTTTCTTATATTATTAGAATTTTTTCTAAAAATTAAAAGTACTCGAAATAACTTATTTAACTAAATTATTTAATCAAATATGTGGCAACAGGAAATTGTTAAAATGACTCTAGATTTTATAGAATGCATGGCTAAATCTGCCTCTGACCCATTTCTGATTGACAAGTGCTAATATTTACATTTTCCTCATCTGTTCTTATAGATTCTCAGCTGACATCTGTATTCGCCTTCCTGGAGTCCTAATGTATTGAGTCCTGCCTTCTTCATAATTTGTTGGCTTGCTTCCTTTTATTTGATATGAACTCTTCGGCAATGTGGGAGTCCTGGGTTCAATCCCTGGCTCAGGAAGATCCCCTAGAGAAGGGAACGGCTACCCACTCCTGTATTCTCGCCTGGAGAATTCCATGGCCTATAGTCCATGGGGTCACAAAGAGTCGGACACCACTAAGTGACTTTCACTTCACTTCACTTCTTGCTCTATCACTTCTTAGCCACATGGAGGAGCTGACAGTCAGAAGAGCAACTCGCCAGCTACAGTGTGGATGATCACTGAGGCTCAAAATTCTCCTCTTAGGCTCGCCTCAATTCTTCTCCTTTTTTCCCGTGGTTTTCAAAGAGAGTTCAAGGTAGGAGCAGCATTTTATTCTTCAGGCAGCTCTGTGCCTGTGCCTGGGGTTCCAGGTATCTTCAAGATAAAAATTACATGATATTTGTAATTAGACAAAGAATCAGATGAGGAGATCAGCATCTCTAGTTATATCCAGCAGACTGATTCTCAACCTCATGTGTAGTCTTCTGGGTAATCATGGAGATCACATGGTTATTTTGAAAATGAATAAGATATGAAAGTGGCCTTGAAAGTCTAAGCAGGATTTCCCCAGACCAAAAAAAAAAAAGGTCTTTCTTTCCCTTTTACTATCTAGTTTTAATGAGCACTATGTACTGTGATACCTGCCAACAAAGACTATTTCCTATAAATTCTACTCTCAGTTTGAGATCTTCATTTAATTAATTACTCTGAGTCTCCAGTCCCCATAGGTTAAACTAGTCCCCAACAATCTGCTTCAAGGATTCTACCTCCTTTCAAAGATACCTCAGGGCATCCAGTCATTTAACTATTCAGTTCAGTTCAGTCAGCCGCTCAGTCGTGTCCGACTCTTTGCGACCCCCTGCAGCACATCAGGACTCCATGTCCATCACCAACTCCCAGAGTTTACTCAAACTCATGTCCATTGAGTCGGTGATGGCATCCAACTATCTCATCCTGTGTTGTCCCCTTCTCCTCCTGCCTTCAATCTTTCGCAGCCTCAGGGTCTTTTCAAATGAGTCAGTTCTTCACATCAGGTAGCCAAAGTATTGGAGTTTCAGCTTCAACATCAGTCCTTCCAATGAACACTCAAGACTGATCTCCTTTACGATGGACTGGTTGGATCTCCTTGCAGTCCAAGAGTCTCTCAAGAGTCTTCTCCAACACCACAGTTCAAAAGTGTCAATTCTTCAGCACTCAGCTTTCTTTATAGTCCAACTCTCACATCCACACATGACTACTGGAAAAACCATAGCTTTGATTAGATGGACCTTTTTTGGCAAAGTAATGTCTCTGCTTTTTAATATGCTGTCTAGGTTGATCATAACTTTTCTTCCAAGGAGTAAGTGTTTTTTTATTTCATGGCTGCAGTCACCATCTGCAGTGATTTTGGAGCCCAAAACATAAAGTTTGCCACTGTTTCCACTGTTTGTCCATCTATTCGCCATGAAATGATGGGACTGGATGCCATGATCTTTGTTTTCTGAACGCTGAGCTTTAAGCCAACTTTTTCAATCTCCTCTTTCACTTTCATTAAGAGGCTCTTTAGTTCTTCTTCACTTTCTGCCATAAGGGCGGTGTCATCTGCATACCTGACGTTATTGACATTTCTCCCAGCAATCTTGATTCCAGCTAGTGCTTCCTCCAGCCCAGCGTTTCTCATGATGTACTCTGCATATAAGATAAATAAGCAGGGGGACAATATACAGCCTTGACGTACTCCTTTTCCTATTTGGACCCAGTCTGTTTTCCATGTCCAGTTCTAACTGTTGCTTCCTGACCTGCATACAGGTTTCTCAAGAGGCAGGTCAGGTGGTCTGGTATTCCCATCTCTTTCAGAATTTCCCACAGTTTGTTGTGATCCATACAGTCAAAGGCTTTGGCATAGTCAATAAAGCAGAAATAGATGTTTTTTGGAAACTCTCTTGCCTTTTTTATTTTTCCACTGTTTAGTGTTTTATTACAGTACTGGGATGATCCATCAGATGTTGGCAATTTGATCTCTGGTTCCTCTGCCTTTTCTAAAACCAGCTTGAACATCTGGAAGTTCACGGTTCACGTATTGTTGAAGCCTGGCTTGGAGAATTTTGAGCATACTAATTCACTGCTTTACCCCTCCTCCCTTTTATTTCCCCCAAATGTCTCAGCCTTTATGACTCAAGGGTTAAACTGTCATATCAAACTCCCCAGAACACAGATGTGAACATAGCAAACTTCATGGGTAAATGTCAGGTATAAAGGAAGCAGCATCCAGCAGCAGCAACTCCCCAAACTTTTCCCCCTTCTCCTCCAGCTCCACACTACATTCAGATGGGTGACAGGAAAACAAGATGAGAAGTTCTGTGTAGACACAAGATTGCTCATAAATAGTCATTTCACTGTTGCACTGTTAACTACACAGTTACATGATTACCTACTTTCTCCAGGCAGCTATTCTACCATGAATAAATTCCAGGTTTACTTAGAATAATCAATGTATACTAAAGAGTGTGTGTGCTCTGTCTTTTGCAAGCCTGCCAGGCTCTCCTGTCCATGGAATTCTCCAAGCAAGAATACTAGAGTGGGTTGCCATGCCCTCCTCCAGAGGATCTTCCCATCCCAGGAATTGAATCCACTTCACTGGGCCACAGTGAGCTCAGATCTTGCTCAAGTAATATTCTAGCTGTTTCTGTGGGGTATTTTCAAGTGAAATTAATATTTAAATCAGTGTGTGTGTTAGTTGCTCAGTTGTGTCCAATTCTTTGTGACCCCATGGACTGTAGCCCACCAGGCTCCTTTATCCGTGGGATTTCCCAAGCAAGAATATTGGAGTAAGCTCCCATTCCCTTCTCTAGGGGATCTTCCCTACCCAGGGATCGAACCCAGGTCTCCTGCATTGCAGATAGAGTCTTTACCATCTGAGCTAACCAGAAAGCCCAACAGTTATATCAGTAGACTGAGTAATGCAGTAGCTTTCTTTAATGCAGGCGGGCCTCAATCCTGGAGGTCTTAGTTAAACAAAAACACTGATCCTCCAGTGAAGATTCTTCCTGCTTGAGGTGCCCAAACTGAGACATCAGTTTTGCCTGACCTTCAAGGCTGCTGCCCTTCACACAAAAACTGCACCATCAGCTCTCCTCGAGCTGAGTTTACTGACTCTGTAGATCTTGGAATCTGTCAGCCTCCAGAATCACATGGGCCAATCAATTCCTTCTAAAGCTTCTCCTCCTGTGCCATCAATGGTCCCATTTCTCAGGCGAATTCTGACTAATACAGATTTTGGTTCCAAGAAACAAGATGTTGTTATAACAAATACCTAAATATGTGGAAGTGGCTTAGGAACTCATAATAGATACTATCTAGAGGAATTTTGAGGCACATTGTGGAAAACACCTAGATTAATCTGAAGAGAAGGCAGGAAGAGAAGGGGACAACAGAGGATGAGATGGTTGGATGGCATCACCGACTCAATGGACACGAGTGTGAGCAAGCTACAGGAGTTGATGATGGACAGGGAAGCCTGGCATGCTGCAGTCCATGAGGTTGCAAAGAGTCAGACAAGACTGAGAGACTGACCTGAACTGACTGAATCTGAAGAGATTGTTGGTGGAAATCTGGAAGGTAAAGGCAACTCTGGTGAGGGTTCAGAGGCAAAAGAGGAGAGCAGGAGAGAAAGCCCACATCTTTTTTAGACGATACAAAGATAATCATGAATGGAATGCTGGTAGAAATATTTACATGAAGGTTGTTTCTGGTGAGATTTTAGACGGAAAAGAACAATGGGTAAGAAAAGGCAACTCCTGTTATAAAGTGACCAAAAACTTGGCTAAATTGTAATCTTGTGTTTTATGGAAGATAGAATTTGTGAGTCATGAAACTGCATAATTAGTTGAGAATATTTCTAAGAAAAATGTCAAAGATATAGCCTGGACACCCCTGACTTATTAGAGTAAAATGTGAGCAGAGGAGACAAAGTGAAGAAGTTAGCGCTAAGCTAAGCAGAGAGGTGCCAGAATTTAAAGATTTGGAGAATTCTCAGTCTATGAATTTTGCAAAAAAAAAAAAGGGGGGGGGGATATGTTCCAAAATGTGGACAGAAAAATCATCTGATAAATAGACTGTGCACATGAACCATCTCAGGAGATGGCGGGAATAAGGATGAGATGATATCAGCAGAAGCACTGCCAGGTCAAACCAAAGAGAACAGCACAGAGCCACAGAACAGGCTGGCTGCCAACACGCTTTATCCTCCAAGAAAAGAGAAGGATGCAGAGGGTGACTCAGAGATCATCCAGGCTTCCTCTCCCATCACGGGGCCAGCAGCTGTCTCTTCCTCACTTTTGACCAGCCAAGCTCCATTGCCCAGTGGCTCAAGGGCAGTTTACTCCAAAGAGCTGTATGGATGGAGCTTCTGTCCAGAGCTGAAGAGGTAGGGTAGAAGCTACTGCAGCTGGCTTATGCTCCCACCCCAAAGGCTCTGGAGGACAGAACATCAAAACTAAGAAGGTTATTCTCCAGCCTGAACATCAAATGTAATTTGCCTTGCTAAGTTTTATTTGTATTTCCTGAGACCTGTCACCCTTTTTTCCTTTCCAATTTCTCCCTTTAGGAACAAGAATGTCAATTGTATGCCTGTCTATCCACCATTTTTTTTTTTTCTTGATGGTCCAACTCTCACACCTGTACATGACCACTGGAAAAACCATAGCTTTGACTAGATGGACCTCTGTCAGCAAAGCGAGGTCTCTGCTTTGTAATACACTGTCTAGGTTTGTCATAGCTTTCCTCCCAAGGAACAAACATCTTTTAATCTCATGACTGCAGTTACCATCTGCAGTGATTTTGGAGCCAAAAAATAAAATCTGTCACTGGTAACACTTTTTTCCCTTTTATTTGCCATGAATTGATTGGACTGAATGCCATGATCTTAGTTTTTTGAATGCTGTTTCAAACCGGCATTGTCACTCTCCTCCTTCACCCTCATCAAGAGGCTCTTTAGTTTCTCTTCACTTTCTCTGATCAGACTGGTATCATCTGCATATCTGAGGTGGCTGATATTTCTCTTGGCAATCTTGATTCCAGCTTGTGATTCATTCTACCCAGGATTTCGCATTATATACTCTGCATAGAAGTTAAATTAGCAGGGTGATAATATACAGCCTTGTTGTATGCCGTTCACAGTTTTGAACCAGTCGGTTGTTCCATGTCTGGTTCTAACACACATACAGGTTTCTCAGGAGGCAGGTAAGTTGGTTTGGTATTTCCATCTCTTTAAGAATTTTCCACAGTTTGTTGTGATCCACACAGTCAAAGGCTTTAGTGTAGTCAATGAAGCAGAAGTAGATGTATTCCGGGCACTCTGCTTTCTCCATGATCCAACAAATGTTGACAATTTGATCTCTGGTTCTTCTGCCTCTTAGAAACCCAGCTTGCACATCTGGAATTTTCTCAATTCACATATGGCTGAAGCCTAGCTTGAAGGATTTTGAGCATAACCTTACTACTTACTACCACTTGAAATGAGCATGATGGCATGATAAGTTTAGGTTCTTATGAGGTCACTGCTTTTTCACTGGGACCTGTTGTGCACAAGAACCTGTGTGTGCCCTCTAGAGTGGAGTTTCTGTTTCCCCCAGTCCTATGGAATGACTGCAATCAAACCCCACTGGCCTTTAAAGCCAGGTGCTCAGGGAGTTCCTCCTCCTGATGACAGACCCCTAAGCTGGGGACCCCCATGTAGGTGCTCACAACTTTCACTTCTGTGTAATAAGTTCTGTGATATAATTATTTTCCAGGTTGTGGGTCACCCACCCAGTGGGTATGGGATTTTATTTTATCGCTATTGCACCCCTCCAACTGTCTCATTGTGGCTTTTGCTTTGTACTTGGATGTAGGGTATCTATTTGTATGTTCCAAAATTTGTTTTCAATGGCTGTTCAGCAGTTAGTTGTGATTTTGGTGTTTTTGCAAGAGCTTATATCTTTCTACCAAGTCATCTTGTCTCTGCCTCCTTTTTCTTTTTCCTCTGTGCTTAATCTTATTTCACTTACTCATACAGTGCTGAGGGCAGAGGTCTTGCACCCTACACTTCAGACCTAGTGTGAAATTGCTTTGCTGACATCTCTGCTGAGTGTGTAGAAGTATTGAATGACACAGCATTGCTTATTTAAAGGTTGCTAACAGAGCATACCTTAAAAGTTCCCCATACAAGAAAAAAAAAAAAAAACTATAAGTATGCTGACAGGTGTTAGCTAGACCTACTGTAGTGACAATCTACATCGTTTTACAATGTATAAAATATCAAATCATTATGTTGTACCCCCTGAAACTAATACAATGCTACACATCACTTATATCTTAATAAAAAATATTTTGAATTGGTTATGGTGGAGAAAGAGCCAAAAAAAAACACATATGGAGATGAAATCTCAAATGTCTGGGTTGAGACAAGCAAGTATCTAAATCAATTACACATTTTTGTTTCCTAAATTAAAAAAAAATTTGTTTTCCCTAAAGATGGCAGCGTTCAGATAAAAATAACTACTGCTGGATTAGTTCTGGGCCCACTACAAGAACAAACATGTTTTATCTATTCATTCAATTTCTTTTTTCTTTCTTTGTGTTTTTCTTTTTTATTTTTTTATATATATTTAATTTTTTAATACAAATTTCTTGATTGCTCTACAAAACAATGAAGTTACATTTCCAGATTCATAGATTGTAACTAAAATGACTAGTGGGAGAAAAAAGTGGAAGTTTTGATAACATCTGTTGATCCCTTACAGTGAAACAATGACTCTGTCACGTTTTAGAAAGTAAATGTGGTAGCACACATTGCCCCAGCTCTTAGGTAATTTAGTTTCCAGAAGAGAATTTCAAATAATCTTCTGAGTTTCTATGAAAATTTTAATAAAACCACACAAAATAAAGAGATTTTTGCTATCCTGATCAAACACAAACTAGTCTTTGCTCATCTATATGCATATTTAGCAAACAGACCAAATATAAATCTTTGCAAGTTCCATTCAGTCTATAAATTTCTTACTGAAGAAAAGAAAAAGATCTCACTTGCCAAATGTCCTGTCCACCTGGTACACAACACTGAAAGGGGTGTGATTTGTTTTTCTGTGATACGAAGGTTTTCATAATGAAAATTTCAATCACTTTTAGTTTCCTCAAAATATGCAGAAGCATTTAACAAGAATTTTTTTTTGTTTTTTAACTTCACACTGTGAAAGATATTGCTTCCTTAAACAAGTGTATAAATGGTTGTACTCTTTGCTGGCCATAGAAGATATGTTGAAATATTTGCAGTGCAGTGGGTGTGTGTTCAGTCATGGCTGACTCTTTGCAACCCCATGGATGGTAGCCCACCAGGCTCCTCTGGCCACGGAATTCCTCAAATGAGAATATTGAAGTGGGTCGCCATTTCCTCCTCCAGGGTATCTTCTTGACCCAGGGATCAAATCAGGGTCTCCTACATTGGCAAGCAGATTCTTTTACCACCGAACCACCTGGGAAGCCCAGTTCGGTTCAGTTCAGTTCAGTCGCTCAGTTGTGTCCGACTCTTTGCAACCCCCTGAATCGCAGCACGCCAGGCCTCCCTGGCCATCACCAACTCCCGGACTTCACTCAGACTCACGTCCATCAAGTCCGTGATGCCATCCAGCCATCTCATCCTCTGTCGTCCCTTTCTCCTCCTGCCCCCAATCTCTCCCAGCATCAGAGTCTTTTCCAATGAGTCAACTCTTCACATGAGATGTCCAAAGTACTAGAGCTTCAGCTTTAGCATCATTCCTTCCAAAGAAATCCCAGGGCTGATCTCCTTCAGAATGGACTGGTTGGATCTCCTTGCAGTCCAAGGGACCCTCAAGAGTCTTCTCCAACACCACAGTTCAAAAGCATCAATTCTTCGGCGCTCAGCCTTCTTCACAGTCCAACTCTCACATCCATACATAACAACTGGAAAAACCATAGCCTTGCCTAGACGGACCTTAGTTGGCAAAGTATGTCTCTGCTTTTGAATATACTATCTAGGTTGGTCATAACTTTTCTTCCAAGGAGCAAGCGTCTTTTAATTTCATGGCTGCAGTCACCATCTGCAGATTTTGGAGCCCCAAAAAATAAAAGTCTGACACTATTTCTACTGTTTCCCCATCTATTTCCCATGAAGTGATGGGACCAGCTGCCATGATCTTTGTTTTCTGAATGTTGAGCTTTAAGCCAACTTTTTCAGTCTCCTCTTTCACTTTCATCAAGAGGCTTTTTAGTTCCTCTTCACTTTCTGCCATAAGGGTGGCGTCATCTGCATATCTGAGGTGATTGATATTTCTCCTGGAAATCTTGATTCCAGCCTGTGTTTCTTCCAGTCCAACGTTTCTCATGATGTACTCTGCATATAAGTTAAATAAGCAGGGTGACAATATACAGCCTTGACGTATTCCTTTTCCTATTTGGAACCAGTCTGTTGTTCCATGTCCAGTTCTAACTGTTGCTTCCTGACCTGCATACAGATTTCTCAAGAGGCAGGTCAGGTGGTCTGGTATTCCCATCTCTTTCAGAATTTTCCACAGTTGACTGTGATCCATACAGTCAAAGGCTTTGGCATAGCCACACTAAAATATTTACCTGATGTAAAATCTTATTTTTTAAAAAGCTGGACAAGAAGAAAATACTTCTCTAATGTGGAAATTCATGGAGGATGAGAATAGAGAAAAAAAAGTTCACAATAAAATGGAAATTTATATGCTGCTTTTCCAAAGCAATCTGATGATCTGTAAAGAGGTCTTCAGAATTCCAGAAGAGGATGTATTGACTACACCTTGGTAGTTCTATGATTTGCACAGGTTGTGACAACAATTCATACACTTGAAAAAATGACTCATACCTTTGGAAATAAAGACTGCTTCGGAACTCAAAAAATGTAACCAGCAATGGGTAAGCAAGTTAGGAAGGACTTCCTCAGTTCCTTTATTAAAACAGTAATTTATATGGAATTCAAATTAGATTTCACCAACTAAGATTACTTCTATGCTTTAAGCCACGTTCCCTGAAAAAGAAATATTTAACATCCAGTGTGCTTCGGAGTGCATAAAAATGATGGGCATTTGAGACATGGATAGCCTATGTGAGGGATTTAAATATGCAAAAGAGCTGACTGACAGAGAGGTGGCCTATCATACCAAGCCTGTAGCAACAAAGTGATTGAACATTTCTGGAGAGCTGCAAAATATTAACAGTTTTCCCAAGCCTGAAAACCTGCTTTATCTAGTAAAGAAAACCCTTAGTATCCTATGCTCAACTGCTTTTGTCAAGATACTTAGCATAATGCCATTACAATGAACTGATACCGCAATTCAGTAAATGTGGGCTTGTCAAAACAAAGCTTCAAGTCAAAATGAATTTTACATTTGATTCTATTCCACTTTGCTACCACTTAAAAGAAGGATACCTTAAAGGCTGCAAGCAGTTCAGAAAAGTATAACTGGAGAATAAAACAAAAAATATGTCTGACTCTATTATGGCACTGAAAGAAACATGTCAATGTTATTTTCATTAAATATGATGGTATCTTTAATTATTCCTGTTATATTTTTATTCTTTCTCCTTTCTAAAAATCGTACATTTATGTATTTTAAGAAAAAAGAAGATAGCCATGCAAAACTTAAATATCTAGTACAGGGTTCTTAAAAAGAGGTAAAGTAAATTGCTGTGTTATAGAATACATTATATTCTCATTATAAAGTATTGTTCTTGTTCATATATTGTTACTTTTAATTGGTTTTTCTATAAACTATTGATCAGCACTGTTAATTAGTTCTATTGCTGTTTCACTTAAATAACAGCAATTTACGTAACAACCTGGAGAAGGAAATGGCAATCCACCCCAGTACTCTTGCCTGGAAAATCCCATGGTTGGAGGAGCCTGATAAGCTACAGTCCATGGGTTTGCAAAGAGTCAGACACAACTAGCAACTTCACTTCACTTATTTAACAAAAGTACACAATACAGAATAATATCAAATTTGAAATAAATACCCATTTTTTCTACATATTTATGTGAAAATAATAATATATATAGTTTCTTGTTACATGTTAAGTGATTATATTTCCTTTTTTTTTGGTCTACACACAGTCTGATATATCTGTATTTTAATTGTCTAAGAAGTTACTCCCCTATGTATGCCTCCCCTTGGTATTCAAGCTGCATATAAGCCTGCCCAGGAGCTCATCATTTATTTGACCCAAAGGAAAAGGGGTAAAGGGGGACAGACATCCTCTTCTGAAATCAGGAATATCCTCCAGTTGTTCCCAGTCTCATCCAGACCTACTTGATCTCAAAACAATCCTCAGGAACCCTAGGCGTGGGGATATTCTCAAGGTAAAATTTTAAACTTTAGGTTGGAGCCCCTACAATGCAAAAGAAAGGAGTGGCCTGAAAGAGGACAATGATGACTTAACACCATTTTAAACCAAGCATATGTGAGACAACCCAAAGTGAACAATCTAAATCAACTGATCAAATTAGGTACACTGTAATTTCTACTTTTCAAATTTCCTACTACTAGGTACAATTTTTGTTAGTAAACAATATCAACGTTGATACAGGAATACAAACTTGAAACTGTCTTAGTTTTTTAAAATTTTATAAGTAAAATAAAACTCATATTTGTTGACATTAGTTGCTTTGCAATGTGGCTTGGAACCTAAACATCATTTTCTTACATATTGCCTTAGATTAACAAAGTTTTAAAGACACTAACCAGCTTTGTGCTGGTGTCCATCATCGACACTTCCAAACCCTCCTGGAAGGGGCTTGCAGTTAGGAGGCGCAAACCCTATCGAACAATGGCAATGATTTAAATTGTTGCATACCTAGAATAATTAGAAAATAGAACAATTTTTATGTACAAAGTTGGTTTTCCATAGAGACCAATGAATATTCTATACTTATTGAACAGAGAATTTAACTTAAATAGACAAATTCAACAAATTGTCACAAATTTTACCTTGAAATTTCCTATACTGTAGAAAGTATATCTGGCTTCTGTTGCCAAATCATTTTTAAAAATTATTTCAACTTGCCCCATAACCAGACCAAGATATTATCAATCAACAATAACATGCCACTAATTATCATTTACTTCCTAACTTCACAGAAAAGTCTGGACACTAAATTAATGAACAAGACACTTCTAATGACCTTATTTACCAGTTCCTGCCTTTTCTCTGTAAAAATAAGATCATTTTGGTTAAATGGTAAACACAGTACCTATAGCATATCCAGCCCACATATTTACCAATCATTTTATATGTCCAGAGTCATCTTAAATGTTTCTACATCTTCTCTAATAAACAGTTTGGCAAGATTTCTCAAGAAAGTAAGATTGAAGCTGTAAGTTATAGACTGTTAAATCACACCAAGCAGCATGACGATGATAAAAAATTACTCAGAAAATTTCTTTAAATCTCCAAACTGTTGACTGAATTGTTCAAAGCATGTTACTTAAAATGAAAACTGAAATTACTTACTCCTTGTGAATTACAATCAACATCATTACTGCATAGTGTGGTATTCATTTGGAATCTAACCTCTATACAGGAAAAGTTCAAACAATACTAAAACAAAGCAAAGAAATTGAAAAACAAATTCAGTAAAACCAACAAATTAGACTGTGCATATAGATAATACATGAGAAAAAAGTCAAGGTTTCGTATTACCAAGAATTGGCATAAAAATTCAAAACATAAAGTTATAATTGTGACAGCACTGAAATAAATATGAAATAAACTATGTGCCTTCATACTGTAAAAGTACAGTCATGTAAGAAGTTGAAAATTTTATTTTCTTGCCATTTAGCACCAGCAGTCCTCTTAGAAAGAAAAATATCCAGAAAAATAATTGGGTTAGTCCTTTGAGTTCAATCATTATGTGAGAAGCATTTTAAAAATATCCAGGCCTGGGCTGTACCCGACACCATTATATCAAGATATCTGTGGGCAGAGTTTAGATGATTACCATGAGCAGTTAGGGCTGAGAAATATCACATGGGAGGTTGAGATAATAAAATCACGTGTATGAGGAGCAAATGAGGCACGTTACTATTCCATGTGGGGAAAAAAAATGAGGAGAAAAGCAAGGATAACAGGAAATTATATGAGGTAATAGAATGATGAGAGGCTCTCATGAGAGAGATGGCTAAATGGCCTTCTAAGAAAAGGAATGTTTAATGTGCACATTTATATTGCCCTAATTTATGGCATTAAATTATGTGACCTTTTCCAATTACTCAAAATTTTTCAATAAAATCAATACTTTACAAAAGATTTTTGTTTTTGGCTGAGTTTTGCTTTTCGATCATAATAACAACAGAGGAGACAGAAAGAGGGGGATCAGAACTCAGAAACAGAGACTGGAGCCAATGTCATTTAGATTTCAAGGGGAGAGAGACCTCAGATCTTGTACGTATCTGTATGTTTTCAAATAAGCAAGATGTGACAGATACTATGCTATTATCAAAAAGTATTAGGAGAGGATGGGATGATTTGGGAGAATGGCATTGAAACATGTATAATATCATATAAGAAACGAATCGCCAGTCTAGGTTCGATGCAGGATACAGGATGCTTAGGGGCTGGTGCACTGGGATGACCCAGAGGGATGCTTTGGGAAAGAGGTGGGAGCGGGGTTCAGGATTGGGAACACGTGTACACCTGAGGCGGATTCATGTTGATGTACGGCAAAACCAATACAATATTGTAAAGTACAAAAATAAATAAATAAACAATAATTTTTAAAAAGTAAATTTGAATTTACTAGAGACTAAAGACTCTCTTTCAAAACTATGTACATTAATTTTCTAGTGTAGCTCTAGAATTAATAATTTCTAGGATAAATTAGAACATTAACTGTTGTTGGATATATTGTTTATAGAATATTAGAACTTTCTGAAAACATTCTATAATTATAGAAGTATATTATTGTTATAGATATAAAACAATTACATTATTGTTAATGCTGTTTGCTTATTCTTATGTACAACATACATGATAACTATATGTATTGTATTAGAGCAGAATATAATATTTAACTAATATTATTCAATTAAAACATTCATCTACCAATGAGAAAAAAAAATCAAGAGTTGATCATAATAAGTTAAAAATCAATATAAATTTAGATATTCTACAGAAACAATCAATACAATTTAAGAAAGTTTTTCCAAAAATGATCCATCAGTTCAGTTCAGTTCAGTCAATCAGTCATGTCTGACTCTTTGCCACCCCATGAACTGCAGCACGCCAGGCCTCCCTGTCCATCAACAACTCCCACAGATTACCCAAACTCATGTCCATCGAGTCGGTGATGCCATCCAGCCATCTCAACCTCTGTTGTCACCTTCTCCTCTTGACCCCAATCCCTCCAGGCATCAGGGTCTTTTCCAATGAGTCAACTCTTCCCATGAGGTGGCCAAAGTACTGGAGTTTCAGCTTTAGCATCCTTCCTTCCAAAGAACACCCAGGACTGATCTCCTTCAGAATGGACTGGTTGGATCTTCTTGCAGTCCAAGGGACTCTCAAGAGTTCTCCAACACCACAGTTCAAGGGCATCAATTCTGCAGTGCTCAGCTTTCTTCATAGTCCAACTCTCACATCCATACATAACAACTGGAAAAACCATAGCTTTGACTAGACGGACCTTAGTCGGCAAAGTAATGTCTCTGCTTGTGAATATGCCACCTAGGTTGGTCATAACTTTCCTTCCAAGGAGTAAGTGTCTTTTAATTTCATGGCTGCAGTCACCATCTGCAGTGATTTTGGAGCCCAAAAAAATAAAGTCTGACACTGTATCCACTGATTCCCCATCTATTTCCCATGAAGTGATGGGACCAATACCATGATCTTAGTTTTCTGAATGTTGAGCTTTAAGCCAACTTTTTCACTCTCCACTTTCACTTTCATCAAGAGGCCTTTTAGTTCCTCTTCACTTTCTGCCAAAAGGGTGATGTCATCTGCATATCTGAGGTTATTGATATTTCTCCCGACAATCTTGATTCCAGCCCAGCACTACTCATGATGTACTCTGCATATAAGTTAAATAAGAAGGGTGACAGTATACAGCCTTGACGTACTCTTTTTCCTATTTGGAAGCAGTTGGTTGTTCCATGTCCAGTTCTAACTGTTGCTTCCTGACCTGCATATAGGTTTCTCAAGAGGCAGGTCAGGTGGTCTGGTATTCCCATCTCTTTCAGAATTTTCCACAGTTGATTGTGATCCACACAGTCAAAAGCTTGGGCATAGTCAATAAAGCAGAAATAGATGTTTTTCTGGAACTCTCTTGCTTTTTCCATGATCCAGCGGATGTGGGCAATTTGATCTCTGGTTACTCTGCCTTGGAATCCCTTAGAAGAAATGGAGTAGCCATCATGGTCAACAAGAGTCCAAAATGCAGTACTTGGATGCAATCTCAAAAATGATAGAATGATCTCTGTTTGTTTCCAAGACAAACCATTCAATATCATAGTAATCCAAGTCTATGCCCCAATCAGTAACTCTGAAGAAGCTGAAGTTGAATGATTCTATGAAGACCTACAAAACCTTTTAGAACTAGCACCTAAAAAAGATGTCCTTTTCATTACAGGGGACTGGAATGCAAAAGTAGGAAGTCAAGAAACACCTGGAGTAACAGACAAATTTGGCCTTGGAATGTGGAATGAAGCAGGGCAAAGACTAATAGAGTTTTGCCAAGAGAACGCACTGGTCATAGCAAACACCCTCTTCCAACAACACAAGAGAAGACTCTACACATGGACATCACCAGATGGTCAGCACCGAAATCAGACTGATTATATTCTTTGCAGCCAAAGTTGGAGAAGCTCTATACAGTCAACAAAAACAAGGCCAGGAGCTGACTGTGGCTCTGATCATGAGCTCCTTATTGCCAAATTCAGACTTAAATTGAAGAAAGTAGGGAAAACCGCTAGACCATTCAGGTATGACCTAAATCAAATCCCTTATGATTATACAGTGGAAGTAGAAATAGATTTAAGGGACTAGACCTGATAGATAGAGTGCCTGATGAACTATGGAATGAGGTTCGTGACATTGTACAAGAGACAGGGATCAAGACCATCCCCATGGAAAAGAAATGCAAAAAAGCAAAATGGCTGTCTGGGGAGGCCTTACAAATAGCTGTGAAAAGAAGAGAGGCAAAAAGCAAAGGAGAAAAGGAAAGATATAAGCATCTGAATGCAAAGTTCCAAAGAATATCAAGAAGAGATAAGAAAGCCTTCTTCAGCGATCAATGCAAAGAAATAGAGGAAAACAACAGAATGGGAAAGACTAGAGATCTCCTCAAGAAAATTAGAGATACCAAGGGAATATTTCATGCAAAGATGGCATAATAAAGGACAGAAATGGTATGGACCTAACAGAAGCATAAGAGATTAAGAAGAGATGGCAACAATACACAGAAGAACTGTACAAAAAAGATCTTCACAACCCAGATAATCATGATGGTATGTTCACTCACCTAGAGCCAGACATCCTGGAAGGTGAAGTCAAGTGGGCCTTAGAAAGCATCACTATGAACAAAGCTAGTGGAGGTGATGGAATGCCAGTTGAGTTATTTCAAATCCTGGAAGATGATGCTGTGAAAGTGCTGCACTCAATAGGCCAGCAAATTTGGAAAACTCAGCAGTGGCCACAGGACTGGAAAAGGTCAGTTTGCATTCCAATCCCAAAGAAAGGCAATGCCAAAGAATGCTCAAACTACTGCACAATCGCACTCATCTCACACGCTAGATAAGTAATGCTCAAAATTCTCCAAGCCAGGCTTCAGCAATACATGAACAGTGAATTTCCAGATGTTCAAGCTGGTTTTAGAAAAGGCAGAGGAACCAGAGATCAAACAACACACAGGACAATAATTTCAATCAAATAATATGTTACTCAATCCAAACTAGTATTTACATGAGATCTTCAAATGCTAGTTAAATATTTTCACCCTACAGTGCTTACAAAAACACTTGCTTATACATTCGGTTCAGTTCAGTTCAGTTCAGTTCAGTCACTCAGTCGTGTCCGACTATTTGCGACTCCATGAATCGCAGCACTCCAGGCCTCCCTGTCCATCACCAACTCCCGGAGTTCACAGAGACTCACGTCCATCGAGTCCGTGATGCCATGCAGCCATCTCATACTGGGTCATCCCCTTCTCCTCCTGCCCCCAATCTCTCCCAGCATCAGAGTCTTTTCCAATGAGTCAACTCTTCTCATGAGATGTCCAAAGTACTGGAGCTTCAGCTTTAGCATCATTCCTTCCAAAGAAATCCCAGGGTTGATCTCCTTCAGAATGGACTGGTTGGATCTCCTTGCAGTCCAAGGGACCCTCAAGAGTCTTCGCCAACACCACAGTTCAAATGCATCAATTCTTCGGCGCTCAGCCTTCTTCACAGTCCAACTCTCACATCCATACATGACCACAGGAAAAACCATAGCCTTGACTAGACGGACCTTAGTCGGCAAAGTAATGTCTCTGCTTTTGAATATGCTATCTAGGTTGGTCATAACTTTTCTTCCAAGGAGTAAGCGTCTTTTAATTTCATGGCTGCGGTCACCATCTGGAGTGATTATGGAGCCCCCAAAAATAAATTCTGACACTGTTTCCACTCTTTCCCCATCTATTTCCCATGAAGTGATGGGACCAGATGCTATGATCTTCATTTTCTGAATGTTGAGCTTTAAGCCAACTTTTTCAGTCTCCTCTTTCACTTTCATCAAGAGGCTTTTTAGCTCCTCTTCACTTTCTGCCATAAGGGTGGTGTCATCTGCATATCTGAGATTATTGATATTTCTCCCAGCAATCTTGATTCCAGATTGTGTTTCTTCCAGACCAGCATTTCTCATGAGGTACTCTGCATATAAGTTAAATAAGCAGGGTGACAATATACAGCCTTGACGTACTCCTTTTCCTGGTTGGAACCAGTCTGTTGTTCCATGTCCAGTTCTAACTGTTGCTTCCTGACCTGCATACAGATTTCTCCAGAGGCAGGTTAAGTGGTCTGATATTCCCATCTCTTTCAGAATTTTCCACGGTTGATTGTGATCCACACAGTCAAAGGCTTTGGCATAGTCAATAAAGCAGAAATAGATGTTCTTCTGGAACTCTCTTGCTTTTTCCATGATCCAGCAGATGTTGGCAATTTGATCTCTGGTTCTTCTGCCTTTTCTAAAACCAGCTTGAACATCAGGGAGTTCACGGTTCATGTACTGCTGAAGTCTGGCTTGGAGAATTTTGAGCATTACTTTACTAGCATGTGAGATGAGTGCAATTGTGTGGTAGTTTGAGCATTCTTTGGCATTGCCTTTCTTTGGAATTGGAATGAAAACTGACCTTTTCCAGTCCTGTGGCCACTGCTGAGTTTTCCACACTTGCTGGCATATTGAGGGCAGCACTTTCACAGCATCATCTTTCAGGATTTGAAACAGGTCAACTGTAATTCCATCACCTCCACTAGCTTTGTTCATAGTGATGCTTTCTAAGGCCCACTTGACTTAACATTCCAAGATGTCTGGCTCTAGATTAGTGATCACATCATCATGATTATCTGGGGCGTGAAGATATTTTTTGTACAGTTCTTCCATGTATTCTTGCCACCTCTTCTTAATATCTTCTGCTTCTGTTAGGTCCAGACCATTTCTGTCCTTTATCGAGCCCATCTTTGCCTTGAGAACCCCATGAACAGTATGAAAAGGCAAAATGATAGGATACCAAAAGAGGAACTCCCCAGGTCATTAGGTGCCCAATATGCTACTGGAGATCAGTGGAGAAACAACTACAGAAAGAATGAAGGGATGAAGCCAAAGCAAAAACAATACGCAGCTGTGGATGTGACTGGTAATAAAAGCAAGATCCGATGCTGTAAAGAGCAATATTGCATAGGAACCTGGAACGCCAGGTCCATGAATCAAGGCAAATTGGAAGTGGTCAAACAAGAGATGGCAAGGGTGAACGTCAACATTCTAGGAATCAGCAAACTAAAATGGACTGGAATGGGTGAATTTAACTCAGATGACCACTACATCTACTACTGCGGGCAGGAATCCCTCAGAAGAAATGGAGTAGCCATCATGGTCAACAAAAGAGTCCGAAATGCAGTACTTGGATGCAATCTCAAAAATGACAGAATGATCTCTGTTCGTCTCTAAGGCAAACCATTCAATATCACAGTTATCCAAGTCTATGCCCCAATCAGTAATGCTGAAGAAACTGAAGTTGAACGGTTTTATGAAGACCTACAAGATCTTTTAGAACTAACACCCAAAAAAAGATGTCCTTTTCATTATAGGGGACTGGAATGCAAAAGTAGGAAGTCAAGAAACACCTGGAGTAACAGACAAATTTGGCCTTGGAATGTGGAATGAAGCAGGGCAAAGACTAATAGAGTTTTGCCAAGAAAATGCACTGGTCATAGCAAACACCCTCTTCCAACAACACAAGAGAAGACTCTACACATGGACATCACCAGATGGTCAACACCGAAATCAGATTGATTATATTCTATGCAGCCAAAGATGGAGAAGTTCTATACAGTCAACAAAAACAAGACCGGGAGCTGACTGTGGCTCCGATCATGAACTCCTTATTACCAAATTCAGACTTAAATTGAAGAAAGTAGGGAAAACCGCTAGACCATTCAGGTATGACCTAAATCAAATCCCTTATGATTATACAGTGGAAGTGAGAAATAGATTTAAGGGTCTAGATCTGATAGATAGAGTGCCTGATGAACTATGGAATGAGGTTCGTGACATTGTACAGGAGACAGGGATCAAGACCATCTCCATGGAAAAGAAATGCAAAAAAGCAAAATGGCTGTCTGGGGAGGCCTTACAAATAGCTGTGAAAAGAAGAGAGGCAAAAAGAAGAGATGCGAAAAGCAAAGGAGAAAAGGAAAGATATAAGCATCTGAATGCAAAGTTCCAAAGAATAGCAAGAAGAGATAAGAAAGCCTTCTTCAGCGATCAATGCAAAGAAATAGAGGAAAACAACAGAATGGGAAAGACTAGAGATCTCTTAAAGAAAATTAGAGATACCAAGGGAACATTTCATGCTTATACATTGCACAACATAAAAAAATGATCTGTATAAAATTTACTTAAAAGTAATGTTGCTGTTTAAAAGAGGTATGGAGATTATTAAAAACTAACATTGGTGCAATATTGCTTAATAAACCTGTGAAAATTGTCCACAACTTATAAATAGAGACAATGGGAGAACTACACTTACCCCAATGTCATTTTTGAACATTCATTAAAGGAAACACAAAGATTATTTAATTATTTAAGGGAATGCATTTTCCATAACTTGCTAGTCACTACTGATAAGAGCCTAGATTTTGTTAAGTTACATGATAACAGATTTTGTCTGGCAAATATATAAATTAGTTTTGTCTGACTGAAAAGATGATCCCCAAATTATGGTTTTACTGCTCTATAGGACATTAGCAGATTTTACTTTAAACCTAGCGGTTGTATTTCAACATTCTTTTGCCTAATGGCTCTAAATATGTAGTCGTTTAAACACTCTTTGAACTAGCTTTCACAGTTTGTTCCTTCATTACTGTGTTTGATGGGTGCTCAAATTTATATTTGTATAAAAGCTATGTTTTTACATTTCTGAAAGTCTTCAAGCCCCCAGTGAAGTACCTAAGTGGACATATTTGCCATACTGAAATTTCTTTGCCCAACAAAAGTTCCCTTTAAGCTATTTAAGTATGGACATGTATTTTCTTATATGCACATGCCTTGTAGGGTAATTTACAAGTGGCATCAAAGATTTACTTTGGCTCACTCTCCATTTATCTTGAGTTTTCTTTTCCTTCTCAGTTTTGTTTTGAGTTGTTTTGATATCATTTCTGATTCTTAACTGGTCAGTAAGTCTGCCCATGATCTATGCTGTGCTGTGCTTAGTTGCTCAGTCCTGTCTGACGCTTTTTGATCCCATGGACTGTAGCCCTCCAAGCTCCTCTGTCCATGGGGATTCTCCAGGCAAGAATACTGGAGTGCATTGCCATGCCCTCCTCCAGGGGACCTTCCCATCCCAGAGATTGAACCCAGGTCTCCTGCATTGCAGGCAGATTTTTTACCATCTTAGCCACCAGGGAAGCCAATGAATCCTGGAGTGGGCAGCCTATCCCTCCTCCAGGGGATCTTCCCGACCCAGGAATCAAATCGGGGTCTCCTGCATTGCAGGCGAATTCTTTACCAGCTGAGCTACCAGGGAAGCCCCCCCATGATATATACATATGTATATATATATATATATGTGAATATGTAAATATTTGAATATTTGTGAATATATAAATATATGTGGATGTTTGCATATATGCACATACATGTGTATATACATGTGCATACACATATAATTTTGCTTGTTTTACATATTACAGAATAGCTATACCTTTGGGTTGTGTAAATTGTTCATTTTTGCCACTTTACAAAGAAAATGAGTGTGACTTTAAGGAACCATATAATGTGTGTATAAGTTTTTAGGCTGCTAACTAGCTTCTGTATGAGAGGTAGTAATTAATTATCTACCTCTCATTTTCTTTCTGAAATATACCTTAACTGCATTAAAATTATAATTATACAGTTGGGACATATTAGTAGCAATAATGGCAGAAGACAACCATCTCAGGGTGATGGGTTGTGTAATTGCTTTTCAAAAGACAAACTAGCTTTATCCTGATGTTATATCTGATTATTTCAGAATATAAAAGAAGATAGTCAAAGTCAAGGTTTAAACGAATACAGAATATTATATTTTGTGCAAAGTAACCTTTATTTTGTTTATAGTATCTGTAATAAAAAAAATAATGAGTCTGAAAAATTTTAGTAATAACTGTTCAGTTTTGGTGGGATCAATCATAATTTTAGAATGTGCCTGTGAATAATGTAGAGCCTGACAGAGAATGAGATGGTTGGATGGCATCACCAACTCAATGGACATGGGTTTGAGTAGACTCCGGCAGCTGGTGATAGACAGGGAGGCCTGGCGTGCCTGAGTGATGGAACTGAACTGAATACTGTATTGATGTAAAATTATAATTTGGATTTTTAAGAACTGTATACCTAGAAGTTGGTTGTGAAGTATTTAATTTGCTCTTAATAGAGGTCATCGTCATCATGAGGTCACTCAGTCGTGTCCAACTCTTTGTGACCCCATGGACTGTAGCCCACCAGGCTCCTCCATCCATGAAATTTTCTAGGAATAGAGGTAGTACAAGTTTTTCTTTACTTTCTGTAATTCACCTAAATGGGAGAGATTCAGTAGTTCACCAAAATAATTTTCTGGCTTTGTATCATGAAAATGGTTATTTTTAAAACTTCTACATATTTTTGAAAGAGCTAAAGTTCTGTATAATTTTACTACATTCACCTATTAATATGGAAGCTCTTGCATTGTCACTTTGGTTAACAGGGAGCTAAGCAAATTTTACTATATACCAAAAATCCTTAATACCAATTAAGTGACCATACCACCTTGGGCAACTGTGGTGATTTTTATCTTACCAGTTCTGAATCTAAAATCAAAAAAATTGGGGGGTCATTTTTTTAATACCTAAAACTATTTTTAAATTTCTGAGATTGCAAACAGAAAATAACGGATTTGACCTCTTATCTCATAAATAAAAGAATGCTAAAAATACTTAAATTTGTTTGATATTCTCCATAGTTTATTTTGTTTTGTAAGATATTAAATTTTTAAAGAAAATGCATCACACTGTTAGGGCTTTTTACAAAACAATAAAAACTATTGTTCCTAACTGCAATTGAGAAGAATTTTATATATTTATTTTTTAATTCATTTTATTTAAGTATAGCTAATTTACAATGTTGTGTTAGCTTCAGGTGTACAACAAAGTAATTCAGATGTGTATATATATATATTCTTTTTCCTCTGGTGTAGGAAATGACAACCCACTTCAGTATTCTTGCCTGGAAAATCCCATGAACAGAGGAGCCTGGTGGGATGCAGTCCATGGGGACACAAAGAGTCGAACAAGATTGAGCACACACACAATGATGATTCTTCTTCAGATTCTTTTCTATTATATGTTATTGCAACACACTGAATATAGACCCCTGTGCTATACAGTAGATTGTTGTTGTATACCTATTTTATACATAGTAGTGCATATCTTTGGAGAAGGCAGGGGCACCCAACTTCAGTACTCTTGCCTGGAAAATCCCATGGATGGAGGAGCCTGGTGGTCGGCAGTCCGTGGGGTTGCTGAGAGTTGGACACGATTCAGTGACTTCACTTTCACTTTTCACTTTCATGCACTGGAGAAGGAAATGGCAACCCACTCCAATGTTCTTGCCTGGAGAATCCCAGGGATGACGGAGCCTGGTGAGCTACCGTCTATGGGGTCGCACAGAGTCGGACACGGCTGAAGCGACTTAGCACCAGCAGTGTATATCTTAACTCCAAACTCCTACTTTATGATAGTCTCCATTACTTCTCAGTTAAATAGCAATGTAGGAGCTGCATAGGATGACAGTATGGAGGTTCCTTAAAAAACTAGGAATAAAACCGCCATATGACCCAACAATCCCACTCCTAGGCATATACCCTGAGGAAACCAAAATTGAAAGAGACACATGTATCCCGTTGTTCTTTGCAGCACTATTTACAACAGCCAGAATATGGAAGCAACCTAGATGTCCATCGACAGATGAATGGATAAAGAAGTTGTGGTATATATACATGATGGAATATTACTCAGCCATAAAAAGGAACACATTGGAGTCAGTTCTAATGAGGTGGATGAACCTAGAACCTATTATTCAGAGTGAAGTGAGTCAGAAAGAGAAAAATAAATACTATATTCTAACACATATATGTGGAATCTAGGAAAATGGTACTGAAGAATTTATTTACAGGGCAGCAATGGAGAAACAGACATAGGGAACAGACTTATGGACATGGGAAGAGGGGAGGAGAGGGTGAGATGCATGGAAAGAGTAACATGGAATCTTACATTACCATATGTAAGACAGATAGCCAATGGGAATTTGCTGTATTGCTCATGAAACTCAAACAGGGCCTCTGTATCAACGGGGAGGGGTGAGATGGGGAGGAAGGTTCATAAGGTAAGATATATATATACCTATGGCTGATTCATATTGAGGTTTGACAGAAAACAGCACAATTCTGTAAAGCAATTATCCTTCAATAAAAAATAAATAAATTTTTAAAAAAGAGGTGCATAGGATGAACTGTCAAAGAAATTCAGCCAGCCTTCCCTAGGTTAATTTTAAATGTTATTAATATAAGCAAAACTATTGGTCTCAGCATATATTGTAAATGTTACAAGAAAGAATTGAAAGCTCATAGAAAATCAAGTTCATTTCTCTCCATAGTATTCTCTTATCCTCAGAAGAAACTTTGATCAAACTCTTTTTTTCCTTGTTTTTTTTAAATTTTATTTTATTATTTTTTTTTTACTTTACAATATTGTATTGGTTTTGCTATCACACCCCTGCACTCCAATAAGAGATTTTGTTTTTCTCCATTTTCATACTATTGGTGACTCTAATAAATTAACCATTCAAACTTTATAAGCTTTTGATCAACTGGTAGTTTTTACTTTCAGATACAGGATAGAAACTAAGTCTTCACTGACATGTAGAAAGGATCCTATAAGGTATTCTATACTATTTGAATTTAAGAATTAGACTCACAGGTATAGGCTAGGTAACTTATGCTGACACTGATTAGACAATTTCACTATGGTGTGAATTAGATATATCATATGGCTGAATCAGGATTTACTGGAATCCATTATATCCAAAAATAAAATGCCATACAAAAGTAAACTGCTAACTCCAGATCCAGGGAAGTAAAAATTAATTATTCAGGGATAAATTAAATGAGAAAAATTAATTGTGGTTATGCTTTTCTGATGATAAATGAGAAATATTTTTTTTCTTCAGTTCAGTTCAGTCACTCAGTCATGTCCGACTCATTGCAATCCCATGAATTGCAGCACGCCAGGCCTCTCTGTCCATCACCAACTCCCGGAGTTCACTCAAACTCACATCCATCGAGTCGGTGATGCCATCCAGCCATCTCATCCTCTGTCGTCCCCTTCTCTTCCTGCCCCCAATCTCTCCCAGCATCACAGTCTTTTCCAATGAGTCAACTCTTTGCATGAGATGGCCAAAGTATTGGAGTTTCAGCTTTAGCATCATTTCTTCCAAAGAAATCCCAGGGCTGATCTCCTTTAGAATGGACTGGTTGGATCTCCTCGCAATCCAAGGGACTCTCAAGAGTCTTCTCCAACACCACAGTTCAAGGGCATCAATTCTTCGGCACTCAGCTTTCTTCATAGTCCAACTCTCACATCCATACATGACTAATGGAAAAACCATAGCCTTGATGCATTTCTAATCTTCACTTCATTAGCTATATGCTTTTATAGACTGAAATGAAGCATTTTAAACTAGTAGCTGGTTCCACATGTCTCCTCAAATTCAAAAACAAAACTTTTACTGTTTCTTCACTTTTAATGGCAATGTAATTATTTATACTCTTGATAATAGTCCAAACTTACTGTCCTGCAAGCTTCCCAGGTGGCTCAATGGTAAAAAAAAAAAAAAAAAAAAAATCCACCTGCCAAGTCAGAAGACACAGGAGATGCAGACTCTATCCCTGAGTGGGGAAGCTCTCCTGGAGGAGGAAATGGAGACTCACTCCAGTATTCTTATCTGGAATACTAACCCATGGACAGAGGAGTCTGTGGGGTCACAAAAGTGTCAGATACAATTGACTGAGTACACACACAATAAATAACTAGAAAACTAGACTTAAGTGTGCTCCTGCAGAAGAGCAGAGAAATAGCTGCAGAAAGAATGAAGAGACTGGGTCAAAGTGGGCATGATGCTCAGTTGTGAATGTGTCTGGGCATGAAAGTAAACTCTGATGCTGTAAACAGCAATATCGCACGGAAACATGGACTATTAGGTCCATGAATCAAGGTAAATTGGATATGGTCAAGCAGGAAATGACAAGAGTACACATCAACACTTTAGAAATCAGTGAACTAAAGCAAATGGGAAAGTGCAAATTTCAATGAGATGATCATTATATCTACTATTGTGGGCAAAAATCCCTTAGAAGAAATGGAAGAGCCCTCATGGTCAACAAAAGAGTCTGAAATGCAGTACTTGAGTGCAGTCTCAAAAACAATAGAATGATCTGTTTGTTTCCTAGGAAAAACATTGAACTTCACAGTAATACAAATCTATGTCCAGCTAATAATGCCAAAGGAAGTTGAACAGCTCTATGAAGACATACAAGACGTCTAGAACTAACAGCAAAAAAAAAAAAAAAAAAAAAAAAGATGTCCTTTTGTTATAGCAGACGAACGCAAAAGGAGGAATCAAGAGATACCTTCAGTAACAGGCAAGTTTTGGCCTTGGAGTACAAAACAAAGCATGGCAAAAGCCAACACACTGCTCACAGCAAACATCCTCTTCCTACAAGATGAGACAAGTCTACACATGAACATCACTAAATGGTCAAAATCAAAATCAGATTAATTATATTCTTTGCAGCCAAAGAGGAGAAGCTCTATACAATCAGGAAAAACAAGACCTGGAGCTGATTGTGGCTTGGATCATGACCTCCTTAGTGCAAAATTTAGGCTGAAATTGAAGAAAGAAGGGAAACCTACTAGGCCACTCAGGAATGACCTAAATCAAATCCATTATGATTATACAGTGGAGGTGATAAAACAGATTCAAGGGATTAGGTCTGGTAGATAGAATGCCTGAAGAACTATGGATGGTGGTTCATAACCTGAATAGGAGGCAGTGACAAAAAAAACACCCCCAAGAGAAAGAAATGCAAGAAGTCAAAGTGGTTGTCTGAGGAGGCCCTACAAATAGCTGAGAAATGAAAAGAAGCAAAAAGCAAAGAAGAAAAGGAGAGATATACTCAACTGAATGCAGACTTCCAGAGAATAACAAGGAGAGAAAAGAAAGGCTTCTTAAGGGAACAATGCAAAGAAATAGAGGAAAACAGTAGAATGGGAAAGACTAAAGATCTCTTCAAGAACATTGAAAGATATGAAAGAAACATCTCATGCAAAGATGCACACAATAAAGGACAGAAACAGCAAGGAACTAACAGAAGCAGAAGAAATTATGAAGAAATAGCAAGAATACATAAAGAAGAACTATACAAAAAGAAGAACTATAGAACTATAGAAGAACTATACAAAAAAGGTCATAGTAAACTGGACAACCATGATGGTGTGTTCACTCACCTAGAGCCAGACATCCAGGAGCGTGAAGTCAAGTAGGCATTAAGATGCATTACTACAAACAAAGCTAGTGGAGGTGATGGAATTCCACCTGAGCTATTTCAAATCCTAAAAGATGGTGCTTTTAAAGTGCTGCATTCAATATGCCAGCAAATGTGGACAACTCAGCAGCAGCCACAAGTTTGGAAAAGGTCAATTTTCATTCCAATCCCAAAGGAGGGCAATACTAATGAATGTTCCAACTGCCGTAAAACTCTTCTCATTTCACATGCTAGCAAGGTAATGCTCAAAATCCTTCAAGCTAGGCTTCAACAGTACATGAATTGACAACTTCAAGATGTACAAGCTGAATTTAGGAAAGGCAGAAGAACCAGAGATCAAATTACCAACATCCACTGGATCATAGAAAAAGCAAGAGAGTTCCCGAAAAACATCTAGTTCTTTATTGACTATGCCAAAGCCTTTGACTTGTGGATCACAACAAACTGGAAAATTCTTAAAGAAATAGGAATAACAGACAACCTTACCTGCCTCCTGAGAAATCTGTATGCAGGTCAGGAAGCAACAGTTAGAACTGGACATGGAACAACAGACTGGTTCCAAATTGGGAAAGGAGTACATCAAGGCTGTATATTGTCACCCTGCTTATTTAACTTATATGCAGAGTATATCATGTGAAATGCTGGGCTGGATGAAGCAGAAGCTGGAACCAAGATTGCTGGGAGAAATATCAGTAACCTCAGATATGCAGATGACACCACCCTTATGCAGAAGGTAAAGAAAAACTAAAGAGCCTCTTGATGAAAGTGGAAGAGGAGAGGGAAAAAGTTGGCTTAAAACTCAACATTCAGCAAACTAAGGTCATGGCATCTGGTCCAATCATTTCATGGCAAATAGATGGGGAAACAGTGAGAACAGTGACAGACTTGATTCTTGGCACCTCCAAAATCACTGCAGATCGTGACTGTAGCCATGAAATTAAAAGACTCTTGCTCCTTGTAAGAAAAGTTATGACCAACCTAAACAGCATATTGAAAAGCAGAAACATTACTTTGCTGACAAAGGTCCGTCTAATCAAAGCTATGGTTTTCCCAGTAGTCATGTGTGGATGTAGAGTTGAACTATAAAGAAAGCTGAGCACCAAAGAATTTACACTTTTGAACTGTGTGTTGGAGGATATTCTTGAGTCCCTTGTACTGCAAGGAGATCCAATCAATCCATCCTAAAGGAAATCAGTCTTGAATACTAATTGGAAGGACTGATCCTGAAGCTGAAGCTACAATCCTTTGGCCACCTGATGCAAAGAACTGACTCAAAGAAAAGACCCTGATGCTGGGAAAGATTGAAGGTGGGAGGAGAAGGGGATGACAGAGGATGAGATGGTTGAATGGCATCACCGACTTGATGGACATGAGTAAGCTCTGGGAGTTGGTGATGGACAGGGAAGCTTGGCATGCTGCAGTCTATAGGATCACCAAGAGTGGGACACAACTGAGTGACTGAACTGAATGAACTGTGCACTTACCATGAACAAATTTTATGATAAATGATACCTTTATAAGGCTATTTTAAAATGCATTGGTTGGTATATTATCAAAATCAGCATAAGTATAAAATATAATTGTTAAAACACTTAAAATTTTTACTTCTATTTACCATTCCAGGGCCACACATAGTGCCATCTTCTACATATGTTTTATCTCTGTCTTCAGGTGTTTCAACTGTGGTAAATGTATCTCTAGGTAACCTCTCAGCATTCAGAAATCCTGAAGCGCATATTTCATCTCGTATATGTGTATAGATCACACTTAAATTCGCTTGTGATACTAAAGTTTTATATGGCCAGGCACAAACTAATTTTCCACACAATGTGTGACTAAAAGCATAAAGAAGAAAAAAGAAAAACTATTATTTACAGAAATAAAGTAGATTGCTGATACAGCTAACTAAAAAAGTATTTTGATAATCTAAATCCAAATTTCAAAAGTTTTCTATAAGTAAATTTTAGGAGCATATCGATTCATGTATGGTGGCCCTCTGTGTTTCGTGAGGAAATGTAGCAAGGGAAGAAATAAACCATTTTTGCAATCTGACAGCCCTGATCTGTTCTATATTAGCTTCTGAAATTTGAGCAAGTGATTATTGGTGTTCCATTTTTTTTCATTAGTAAAATGGGATAAATGATTCTAACTACAAACATTTGATATATATAAATATATATTTAAATACACAGTATAAATATAAGTATATATAAAGGACTTCACACAATGACTACCTCATCCCATCAATAGACATGATTTTATGGTCATTGATATAACATGATAGCTATTGAACACATGTTATCTGTAGGAAGTAGGTAATATTGTTCAGCTCAGATCATAAAACAGAGAAAACCTGCTATAAAATGGCATTTTAGTTTGTACATGTATCCCAGAATCTTAGCAATATGCAAGCTATATTCCAAACAAAATTATAATTTTCTAAATACATACCTAAACGCACAAAAATTTCTGCCACAGTTTCCATATCTATCTCCTCTTGCATTTACTTCATCAAAACAACTAAATGGAGCACCTCTAGCCCCTAAAAGAAAAAAGAAATTGTACAGAAAAGGTTGACTGAATTATTATGACACGAATAACCACACTGGTATGATCACTCACTTAGAGCCAGATATCCTGTTGTGTGAATTCAAGTGGGCCTTAGGAGGCATTACCACAAACAAAGCTAATGGAGGTGATGGAATTCCAGCTGAACTAGTTTAAACCCTAAAAAGATGCTGTGAAAGTGCTACACTCAATATGCCAGCAAATTTGGAAAACTCAGCAGTGGCCACAGGTCTGGAAAAGGTCAGTTTTCATTCCAATCCCAAAGAAAGGCAATGCCAAAGAATGCTCAAACTACCACACAATTGTTCTCATTTCACACACCAGCAAGGTAACACTCAAAATCCTTCAAACTAGGATTCAACAGTATGTGAACCGGGAACTTTCAGATGTACAAGCTGAATTTAGAAAAGGCAGAGGAACCAGAGATCAAATCACCAACATCCACTGGATCATAGAAAAAGCAAGAGAGTTCCAGAAAAACATCTAGTTCTGCTTCATTGACTATGTTAAAGCCTTTCACTGTGTGGATCACAGAAAACTGTGGAAATTCTTAGAGATGGGAATACCAGACCAACTTACCTGCCTCCTTCAAAACCTGTATACAGGTCAAGAAACAACAGTTAGAACTGGACATGGAACAACAGACTGGTTCCAAATTGGGAGAGGAGTACATCCAGGCTATATACTGTCACCCTGCTTATTTTAACTTATATGTCGAGTACATCATGCGAAATGCCAGACTGGATGAAGCAGAAGCTGGAATCAAGATTGAAGGGAGAAACATCAATAACCTCAGATATGCAGATGACACCACTCTAACAGTAGAAAGCAAAGAAGAACTAAAGAGCCTCTTGATGAAGATGAAGGAGGAGAGTGAAAAAGCTGGCTTAAAATTCAACATTCAAAAATCTAAGATTTTGGCATCCAGTCCCATCACTTCATGGTAAACAGATGGGGGGAAATTGGCAACAGTGACAGACTATTTTCTTGGGCTCCAAAATCATTGTGGAGAGTGACTGCACTCATGATATTAAAAGACACTTGATCCTTGGAAGAAAAGCTATGACAAACCTACACAACATATTTAAATAAAACAGAGACATCACATTGCCAACAAAGGTCCATATGGTCAAAGCTATGGTTCTTCTAGTAGTCATGTATGGATGTGAGAGCTGGACCATAAAGAAGGTTGAGCGCTGAAGAACTGATGCTTTTGAACTGTTGTGCTGGAGAAGAGTCTTGAGAGTCCCTTGGACAGCTAGGAGATCAAGCCAGTCAATCCTAAAGGAAATCAACCCTGAATATTCATTGGAAGGGCTGATGCTGAAGTTGAAGCTCCAATAGTTTGACCACCTGATGCGATGAGCCAACTCACTGGAAAAGACTCTGGTGCTGGGAAAGACTAAGGGCAAGAGGAGAAGGGGGCACAGAGTATGAAATGCATCCCTGACTCTATGGACATGAGTTTAAGCTAACTCCGTAATGGGAAACCTGGTGTGCTGCAGTCCATGGGGTTGCAAAGTGTCGGACACAACTGAGCAACTGAAGAATAACAAAAACACATACAAGGCAAATCTGAAGGAATTTTCAAGGTAGACGATTGGGTGCCCATGGGAGTTTTTAGTACAGTTTACACACCAACCTGAAGAGGGTGAGCTAGGATGAAGAATACATTAAAAAGAGTTATCATAGGACCATACTACGAATTATCCCATGTAAGGAAACATTGCTAGCCCATTAGTTTCCTGGGGCTGATGTAACAAAGCATCAAAAACTAGGTGGCATAAAATAACAGAAATTTGTTTTCTCACAGTTCTTGAGACTAAAGTCAGAAGCCAGGATGTGGTCAGGGCTGTCCTCTCTCTGAAGTATCTAGAGGAGAATCCTTCCTTGTCTTTCCTAGCTTCTGGCATTTACTGGCAATCCCTGGAATTCCTTGGCTTATTGATGTATCACTCCAGTCACCTGGCCATCTTCTCACTTTGTTTTTAGTTTGCTTCCCCTCTGTGAATGCCCAAATTACCCCTTTTATAAGGGCACCAGTCATACTTTAGTAGCACCCACTCTAATGACCTCACTTTCACTGGATATTCTCTGTACAGATTCCATTTACAAATAAACCCATATTTGAGCTACTGGGGATATTAGGACTTATTGAAATAAATTTCTAGGCCCAAGATGGAGCCATTCCTGGTGGGATGCCAGGTCAGCAAACCAAAACGTAGATAACTTTCATGGTCCTATAAATACTCCCCTTGACCAGAAACACAGTATGTCCAGTCAGCCAAACCCAACTGCCAAGAAGCTGTAATGATTTCTTTGTTCTAAATAAGGTCTAATATGCAATTCCAGTCAATTGGTGGAAGCCAAATACTTTTCCCTTATTCCCTGATTGCCTTCTCTTATACAAGCTCACACTCCTGTTTCCTTGTTTCATAGTTCCCTGGACTCCTGAGAGGGGAGATTGTCTGCTTCATGAAGCAAAAAAGTAAAACTTGCTTAGATCAGTTAAATGGTACTCTTTGAATATTTTAACAGACTTAACATATCATTTTGAGGGGGACACATTTCAACCCATAACAGGAAGATTCTCATCAGTCTTATTCCATGTACTTGAAGGTTTCATAGAGTTCATTCCGATATTGTCATCATTTTGTTTACCTCTTTTTTCATTTTATACATTTTGTCTTTTACAGAATTTTCATGACTTGGAAGAGTCATCCTGGAGCTGGTGTCCAGAGATCATTTTGAACCATGTTGTTGCTCTGCTCTCTTGAATGTATTAATATAGTGCATGGTGATTTGGCAGTTTCTCTTCACATTTTTAGGAAAATGTTTAGAGGAAAAATAGAAATCAGCTAAAGTAGAAGTCAAACAGTGAGCTGATGAGTTGGATCATAAGCTCAAACTTCTACATAAATCCTACATTCCATGTATCTCCTAGGGGTTCTGCTTCTCTGATCAAACCGTGACACAGTTGACAGAGGAAACAGCAGTGCAAGCTCTGAAAATCATCATGAATTTTTTGTTTTTAGAACCAACCCATCAAAAAACTGAATCATGTATGATTCTGAAGGATAATTTGATATATCACAGAAAATAGATAAAGCATCAGAAATGATATGATCCAAAGCTGTGTTTCAGCCAGCTTTTGCTGGGTAGCTGTTTCTCTTCTGTATCTGACTTAACAGTCAATGATCTGCTTCAACTGAGCCATTTGTCATTGACTATAAACCTGTTCTGCTTTTGTTGCAGACACCACATAACAAAATAATGATTAATAAATATCCAAGTAGACAGAAGGACTGAAGAGACATTTTCCCAAAAGGGAAATGTGAATGGCCATCAAATGCTGAAAAGATGTCAAAGAGAGAAATGCAAATAAAACGACAATATCACCTGGTCAGAATGGCTATCATCAAAAAGAACATGAATAACACATACTGGAGAGAATGTGAGTAAAGGAACCCTCATGCACTGTTAGCAGCAATGTAAACTGGTGGAGCCACTCTAGAAAACTGTGAGTGTGTGAGTTGCTTCAGTTATATCCGACTCTGTGACCCCATAAACTGTAGCCCGCCAGGCTCCTCTGTTGATGGGATTCCCTGGCAAGAGTACTGGAGTGGGTTGCCATTTCCTCCTCCAGGGGATCTGAAGCTTTTTCTCAGAATCAAGAAAATTTTACTTCCTTTAACACTAATATACACTGGGCCTATACGTAGTATGGGCTTCCCAGGTGGCACTGGTGGTAAAGAACCTGCCTGCCAGTGCATGTACACATAACAGACATGGGTTCAATCCCTGGTTTGGGAAGATCCCATGGAAGAAGGCACGACAACCTACTGCAGTATTCTTGCCTGGAGAATCCCATGCAAAGAGGAGCCTGGTGCGTTATGGTCTATCAGTTCGGTTCAGTTCAGTCGCTCAGTCAAGCCCGACTCTTTGTGACCCCATGAACTGCAGCACGCCAGGCCTCCCTGTCCATCACCAACTCCCAGAGTTTACCCAAACTCATGTCCATTGAGTTGGTAATGCCATCTAACCATCTCATCCTCTGTCTTCCCCTTCTCCTCCTGCCTTCAATCCATATGGTCCATAGGGTCGCAAAAAGAGTCTGACTCGACTGAAGCAACTTAGCACATACATACATAGTATACACTTATTTTAAAATTACACTTACATTTTTTTTTTACACTTACATTTTTTATAGCATTAAATAACACCGTTTGGGATAATCAGAATTTAGAAACTACAAGGAAAACTGTGGTCATTACCTTCTCCAATTAATCTGCTACAGTGTTTGTTAATAGACCTACACCGTCCATTATAACAGTAGGCGTCACCCGACTCACAAGTCTCTCCATTACGTGCGTAAGTGTCAGGCACACAGTGCGATTCATTCCCATTACAAAATTCTTCAAAGTCACATTCATCAACTGCTTTCCTGCACGGTGTATTAACTGGTTTTATCTGGAGGAAAAAAGAAACATAAGAAAAAATTATACATCAATGATACCCAAGTTTTCTTTCTCTTCAGGCTTGAAATTTCCACCCATTTTTCCCCCAGTAGCTAAGAGCAATGAGCCAACTGTCTTCCTGTTAACTATGTAAGTGCTGCACAGACATTTAGGTGATTGAATTTACTGTGCATAAAGGAGTGGGTGTTGATGGTGTGAGATACAAGAAACTGAACGGTAAGGAGACTATCATAATTATTAAAAAGTAAGAAAGTAGAGATACGGAACGATTATAAAAATTGCTTTCAACTCACTAAGAATATACTCAACATGTGCAACCTCCAGCTTCTCCATACGCCATCCATAAGCAGAAAATAAGCAACCGTTCACAAAACAATAAATATGCTTTGTAAACATTTAGAAAAAAAGTTTGAAGGACACACAAGAGAAGGTTTGTTTTACATACCACATTGAAAACAACTATAAAAAATGACTTGCCCAGGTATATATCTCTAATCTCTTCAGTGCTTACTATTAGCTCATAGATTCAGGGTACCCTTTATGTATATCTACTTTTGCAAACAAATATCTAAATACCACCACTGCAAAGCCTTTCACTCAGCCCAAGCCCCAGTACCTCATGGCTATCATCAGTATCTTACACAAACTAAGTCAAAATTTTTCCAGCTTCAAGGTCCTAGCTGTTGTTCAGTCACTCAGTCATGTCCGATTCTTTGGGACTCCATCCACGGACTGAAGCCCCAGCTTATATAACATTTACTGTCACACCTCACAGAAAGAGTTTCTGGATACTTCTCTTATTGTCAACAAGTATCCACTACCTGCAGCAAATCTGACACAAGTTCTTCAAGCAATGGGTGGGAAGACAAAACACAGTATTTGTGTTGCCTAAGCTTATATAGTTAACATTCAAATCAAAACCAATAATTAAAATTGTTTCTAAAAGAAAACACATATAAATGTAATGAGAAGGTATTTTATTTGCTTTTTCAGAGTGCAGACTTTTTTCTTTACAAATGTGTATAATTGGCAATCTTCCTTTTATTCTAATTTCTTTTTTTAATCATTAAAACTTTTATTGCATAGCTGTTTAAGGATTATGGAAAATATGAGGAGAAAGTACAGAGATTTTCCTTATAACCCCTGCTGCATACAACCAAGCTCATGATGCGTTTGTTGCGGTTGACAACCTTACATTGACACATCATAATCACTCAGACTCCATGTATATTAGAGCTCTTTCCTGCTGTTTTACATTCTGGGTGGAGATAAGTGAGCACTTGCAGTGCCCTAAGATGACACCACCCTTACGGCAGAAAGTGAAGAGGAACTAAAAAGCCTCTTGATGAAAGTGAAAGAGGAGAGTGATAAAGTTGGCTTAACCCTCAACATTCAGAAAACAAAGATCATGACATCTGGTCCCATCACTTCATGGGAAATAGATGGGGAAACGGTGGAAACAGTGTCAGACTTTATTTTGGGGGGCTCCAAAATCACTGCAGATGGTGACTGCAGCCATGAAATTAAAAGACACTTACTCCTTGGAAGAAAAGTTATGACCAACCTAGATAGCATATTCAAAAGCAGAGACATTACTTTGCCAACAAAGGTCGTCTAGTCAAGGCTATGGTTTTTCCTGTGGTCATGTATGGATGTGAGAGTTGGACTGTGAAGAAAGCTGAGTGCCAAAGAATTGATGCTTTTGAACTGTGGTGCTGGAGAAGACTCCTGAGAGTCCCTTGGACTGCAAGGAGATCCAACCAGTCCATTCTGAAGGAGATCAGCCCTGGGATTTCTTTGGAAGGAATGATGCTGAAGCTGAAACTCCAGTACTTTGGCCACCTCATGCGAAGAGTTGACTCATTGGAAAAGACTCTGACACTGGGAGGGATTGGGGGCAGGAGGATGAGATGAGATGGCTGGATGGCATCACTGACTCGATGGACGTGAGTTGGTGATGGACAGGGAGGGCTGGCGTGCTGCGATTCATGGGGTCGCAAAGAGTCGGACATGACTGAACTGACTGACTCACTGACTGAACGTCCTTCATGCTCTTCCTATTCATCTCCTCCTCCGTGCCTGACAACTACTGATCTTCTCACTGTCTCTAGAATTTTCCTTTTCCAGAATGTCATATAGTTGGAATCATACAGTACATAGCTTTATTAGAGGGGCTTATTTCACCCAACTTCTTCTTCAGTATTTAAATACCCAGTTCCTCAAAAGTTATTTGAATCAAGCTTTATCATTGTACTTGCTTCCTTCATTAAAGTAGGTTTATTTTTCTTTCCATGGCTCTCTTAATTCCCAAATATCCTTAATTTTTTAAACCTTCTGACTCCTTGTTTCAAATCATTTTCTCCTAAAATATTTTTGTTTTTTTGTCGTTCTACATATATTTTTATTCTTGCCAAGACTGTCAGTCTGTATATAAAATGTATAATCTGGGTACAGGAATGTGTCCCTTTATACAACTGAACCAGGGATGAGTGGGTTAAATTTATTGTTTCTGACAATTACACCAGCCTTAATTGCATAGTAAAAAAATTACTGTATCAGAAAAATTATAGCCTGGGCTATATCCCTTTCCATGATTGGGCTCAGAGACTAATTAGAATCATAAACACTGCCCCAGTCTCACCAGCAGTTATTCAGGTATCCCTGTGGGCATGTGAATTTGGTTTCTGAGGCAGAAAATGTATTCCCTTCTGGGCACAGTAATGACTCTACATCACTATACTAGCTGTCTTCGACAACTTGATTAATTTTTCAAGTTACCATTAATATGAATAATTAATACTATACTATGATCAATAATGAAAAAGAAGAGGAGAGAGGTATCAGCAGAGTGGGAAAATAGGTGATTTTCAGACTGTATATACCATGGATAAGAACACCTTTGTGGGAGCCATAGAATCCCCCCCCCAAAAAAAATTTCCAGTCCCCTGGAGAGTAAAAATATCTGCGAGTTGATGCACTGAAGTGGGTAAGAAGAACAGTTGCATTTCACCCACATCACCTCTCACCCAAGGTGGCCTGTGATTTCTCTGGCAGAGGAAAGTGAAAGTGATGTGAGAGCCGGGTTTCCCCAGCCTCGTGAGACACTGGCCACGAAGCCCACTTTCATCCTGCCCCACCCAGAACACTGAGGGAACTGGCATCCGTTGAATAGTCTGGAGACACCTTATTTCCCGGGTTGCTTGATTTCCCAGGCAAGAATGCTGGAGTGAGCTGCTATTTCCTTCTCCAGGGGATCCTCCCAACCCGGGGATCGAAGCCAGGTCTCCTGCATTAGCATGCAGATTCTTTACCACTGAGCTACCAGGGAAGACCCTGGAGACACTGAGGAATAGGGAAAAGGGATGGGAGCTCGCAGCAATAGTGTGTGGAGCACAACAACCAGCATCCTAAGAACTGGCTCACAGGCTCTTGCCAATAGGATGCCTCGCCTGAGGACACACAGCTCAGGGGGTCCACACATCCCATCTACAACCAGAACCCACACTCTCCGGCAGATGGCGCACGTGAATCCCCAACAACTTGGTGCACATGGATGTCAGCAGCTGGCTGGAACCTCCTAACTCAGAGAAAGTGTGCAACTTTGAACACTTCAAGGCACTACCTTGGGGAAAATAAATGGGAGGCTTTCCACATTCATACTGGCTTTGCAAGATTGAGAGAAAGCATACAATCCTAATCTTTCCCACTGTGAGGGAGTGAGAGGAATGGAGTAAACACACCCACAGGAAAGGTCTGAGAGACGCTCTGAACTCTAGCTGGGCTGACTGGTGCCTGACCTCTTTGTCTCCCAAGGCCAGCTGGTTAACACAGGAGGAGATGGCGACTTCTTCAGATGCAAAGACAGCAATGCCAAGACTCAAGGAACATAGAGAATCAAGGAAACAAGATACCACCAAAGAAACAAAATAAATCTCTGTGGAAGACAGCCCAAAATGGAGATGTACAAACTGCCTGACAGAAAAATTAATCATCGTAAATTCAATGACCTATAGGAGAGAACAGATAGACCAATAAATAAAATCTGGAAAATAATACATGGGCAAAATGAGACATCGAACAAAGAGTTTTGTTTTCTGTGTTTTTTTTAAAGGAACAAGATAAATTCTGGATCTTAAGAATAAAGTGAACTGAAAATTTTCACACAAAAGCTGCAAGGGCACAGTTGATCAAGCAGAAGAAACAATGAACTCATAGACAATTACTTGAAATTATTCAGTTGGAAGAACAAAGAAAAAATAAAGAAACTCTACGGTATTTATGGAACGTGATTGAAATAAACACTGTATGCATATGTTAGTCCCAAAAGGAGCAAAGAGAAAGGGCAGGAAACTGACAGACGAGGAAACAGATGTACCACAAGGGAAGCCACATAAGACTGTAAGACTACTGAACAGAAGCCTTGTAGCACAAAGAGTGGGAGGGTAATTCCAAAGAAAAGCATTTGCCAGCTAAGAAAACTATATCTAGCAAAGCTGTCCTTTACAAATGAAGAAGAGATAGAACTTTACCAAGAAAACAAATGCTGAGAAAGTTCATTGCCACTAGACCTCTCTCTCTCTCTCTCTCTCTCTCTCTCTCACACACACACACACACACACACACACACACACACAATGCCCTCTGAAGAGTTCTTTAAGTCAAAATGAAAAGATGCCAGTTAGCTTCATGAAACCATATACGAGTATAAAAACCATTGGCAAAAGTAAGTATTCAGTAAAGTTCAGATACTCCAGTACTATATATAATAGGTACACATGCTCGGTTGCTTCAGTGTGTCCAACTCTTTGTGACCTCATGGACTGTAGCCTGCAAGACTCCTCTGTCCATGGGATTTTCCAAGCAAGAATACTGGAATGGGTTGCCATGCTCTCCTCCAGGGGATCCTCCTGACCCAGGGATCGAACCTATGTTTCCTGCACCTCCTGTGTTGCAAGCAGATTCTTTATCCACTGAGATATCTGGGAAGCCCTGTATACATAATGTGGTGCTATGTTAATCACTTATAACTCTGGTATAAAGGTTAAAAAATAAAAGCATTAAAAATAACTAGAACTGCAACAATTTGTTCAAGGATGCACTCTATTAAAAAATGTTATAACAGCATTAATAGCATGAGATGTGAGGGGAAAGAAGTAAAAGTGTAGACTTTTATATGAAATTGAAGCTGTTATCTTAAATAGCCTGTTATCGCTATAAAATATTTTTATAAGTCTTGTGATAATCACAAAGAAAATACTTTTAGTCAAAACACAAAATATAAAGAGAAAAGAAACAAGGCATACCATCACACACAAAAAAAATCATCACAAAGTAAGACAGTAAAAGAAGAAAAATGGGACAAAAGAACTACAAAATGTACAGAAACCAACACTATGGCAATAGCAAATCCTTCCTAGTCAAACATTACTTTTTTTTTTATGGGCAAGGGTTCCTTTTATTTAATTATTTTTAATATTAATTTATTTATTTTAATTGGAGGCTAATTACTTTACAATATTGTAATGGTTTTGCCATACACTGACATGAATCTGCCATGGATATACATGTGTTCCCCATCCTGAACCCCCTTCCCACCTCCCTCCCCATGTCATACCTCTGGGTCATCACAGAGCACCAGCCCCAAACACCCTGTCTCATACATTGAACCTGGACTGGCAATTCATTTCACATATGATAATATACATGTTTCAGTGCCATTCTCCCAAATCATCCTACCCTTGCCCTCTCCCACAGAGTCCAAAAGACTGTTCTATACATCTGTGTCTCTTTTGCTGTTTGAAAGTAAATAAATTATATTCAACAATCAAAAGACACAGTAGATGGATGGACTAAAAACAAGACAACTATATGCTGCCTACAAGAAACTCATTTAAGCCTTCAGGATACAAATACACAAAAAGCGAAAGGATGGAAATAAGTAGTCCATGAAAATGGCAAAGAGAGCAGGGAGGGCACACTTCAGTTCAGTTCAGTTGCTCAGTTGTGTCCGACTCTCTGCAACCCCATGAACCGCAGAATGCCAGGCCTCCCTGTCCATCACCAACTCCTGGAGTTCACCCAAATTCATGTCCATTGAGTCAGTGATGCACATTAATATCTGATAAACTATCAGATAAAATCAGATAAAATATCAGAGGGCACACTAATATCAGATAAAATAGACTTTAAGTCAAAAATTCTCACAAAAGACACAGAAGGTTATCATATAATGATAAAGAGATAAATTCATCAAAAGGATATAACAATTACAAATACACATGCACCCAACCTTAGAATACCTAAATATGCAAAGCAAACATTAACAGAACTAAAGATAGAAAGTCACAAACACAGTAATAATAATAGGTGACTTCATTACCACACTTTCAATATTGGCTAGATCATCCATAACAGAAAAATCCATAGCAAAACACTAGATTTGAACAACATTACAGATCTAATGGGCCTAACAAACATACAGAGAACGTTCCATCCAGTAGCACCAGAATACACATTCTCTTCAAGTACATGTAGAACATTCTCCAGGATAGAGCACAGGCCAAAGGCAAGTCTTAAAACATTTAAAAAGACTGAAATCAGATCAAGCATCCTTTCCAACTTGAAGAAACAACCAAGCTCAGAGTTAGCAGAAGGAAGGTAATAATATATATTAGAGCAGAAATAAGTAAAATAGAGATTTGAAAAATGATTTAAAAAATAAATCAAAGAAAACTAAGAGCTGGTCTTTTTGAGAAGATAGAATTGGCAAACTTTTAGCTAGGCTAACAGAGGGGAGAAAAGAGACAATTCATAAAATTATAAATGAAAGAGGAGGCGTTACAACAGATATCACAGACATACAAGAGATGATAAGAGAGTATAATTATATACCAACAAATTTTATAAACTAAGAGAAATCTAGAAATAACCTTCCAAGATTGAATCATGAAAAATTTGGAAATCTGAACAAACCTATAATGGGCAAAGACACTGAATTAGTTATCAAAGACCTCCCAAGAAAGAAAAACCTGGGATGATCTGACAGCTTCATGGTTGAATTCTATCAAACAGTTAAAGAAAAATTAAGGCCAATCCTCCATAATCTCTTAAAAAAAAACTGAACACTAGAAAACATTTTCAAACTCATTTTGCAAGACCAGAATTACCCTCAGAACAAAGTCAGGCAAAGACATCTCAAGGAAAAAAAACTTCATGCCAATGAAAACAGATGCAAAAATTCTCAACAAAATACTAGCAAACCAAATTCAATGGCACACTAAAATGTTCATATGCCATCATCAAATGAGATTTAGCCCTGGGATCCAAGTTTGCTTGAACATACATGAATCAGTAAATGCAATATACTACATGAACAGAATGAAGGATTTAAATAACATGATCATCTCAATAGACATAGAAAAAATTAATATAACTTTGTTGATAACTCTGACAAAAGTTAATATATTTTCATAATAATAAAACTATCAACTTAGCTATAGGAAGGAATGCACCTCAACATAATAAAGGCCACATAGGATAATCCCGCAGCTAACAAGCCAAGGACTTCCTCTCTCACTACTCCTATTCCACTTAGTACTGAAAGTCCTAGCCAGAGCAATGAGGCAAGAAAAAGAAATAAATTACATTCAAATAATTTCTGTTTGCAGATGACAACATCCTATATATAGAAAAACATTTTAAAAAAAAAGACTTCACCAAAAAACTGTTAAATAAAAATGAATTGTGTAAAGTTGCAAGATACAAAACCAACATACAAAAATCAGTTGTTTCTTTACAGTAAAAATGAGCTATCTACAAAAGAAATTAAGAAAAAAATCTTACTTATAATAGCATCAAAAACAATAAAATGCTTAGGAATAATGTTAATTAAGGATATATAAGATCTGCACACTGAAAATTAGAAGACATTGAAGAAGGAAATCCATGATGAAAAACTGATTTTTCTTTGTGTCCTTTGTAATAAATAAATAATAAAACAATAGTCACAAGTATGCTATATGCTGAGTCCTTTGAGTTCTCTACTGATTCGTTAAACCTAGAGACAGTACTGGGGACCTCTAAGAAAGGACAGAATTGTCATCATAACAATTCTGAGTCTTCCAATCCATTCACATGGAGTATTCCGTCACTCACTTATATTTTTTTTCTTTTTCTCACAAATGTTTTAAGTGTATTTCTTTTCCATTTCTTTTGTTAAGAGTATTCCTGGGACTTCCCTGGCAGTCCAGTGGTTAAGAATGTGCCCTGAAATGCAGGGGATGAGGGTTCCATCCCTGGTAAGGAAACTAAGATCCCACATGCCAAAGAGTATCTAGAAAGTCTGAGTGCCTTAACAGAAGAGCGAAGATCCTGTGTACTGCAACTAGAACCCATCACAGCCAAATAAATAAATAAAATGTTTAAAAAGACTCTGCTTTAAAAAAAAATGAATATTCCTAAGTATTTTTATGCTGCTGTGAATGGGATTTTAATTTCATTTTCAGATTGTTCATTGCAATTACATAGAAACTCAATTCATTTTTGTACTGTGACTATGTATCTCATGATTTTTTATAAACTCATTTAATTGTTTTAAAGGGCATTTTTGGTGGATTCCTTAGGATTATTATATATATATGCCGGAGAAGGCCATGGCACCCCACTCCAGTACTCTTGCCTGGAAAATCCCATGGACGGAGGAGCCTGGTAGGCTGTAGTCCATGGGGTTGCGAACAGTCAGATACGACTGAACGACTTAACTTTCACTTTTCACTTTCATGTATTGGAGAAGGAACTGGTAACCCACTCCAGTGTTCTTGCCTGGAAAATCCCAGGGACCGGGGGAGCCTAGTGGGCTGCCGTCCATGGGGTCGCACAGAGTCGGACATGACTGAAGCGACTTAGCAGCAGCAGCAGCATTATATATATGCAAGATCATGTTATCTGCAAAGAAAGAAAGAGAGTTGCACTTCTTCCCTTCCAAATTGAATGTCTTTTATTTCTTTTTTCTTACCTGACTGTACTGTCTGAAGTCTCTAGTACAGTGTTTAATAGAGGTAATGGAAATCTGTATTCTTGCTTTGTGTTTGATTTTAGGGGGAAAGGACTCAGAATTTTGATATTAGTATGATGTTAGCTGTAGGTATTTCATAGATGCTCTGTGTCAGGTTAAGTTCCTTCCTATTTATAACTTGAAGACAATTTTACAAATGAGTGGTTATTACACTTTCTATTTTTAATTAATTTTTATTGGACTATAGTTGTTTTACAATGTTGCATCTTGTTTCTACTGTACAGCATAATGAATCAGCCATATGGATTTGTTGTCATTGTTCAGTTGCTTGGTCATGTCTGTCTCTTTGCAACCCCATGGACTGCAGCACACTGGGCTTCCTTGTTCTTCAACATCTCCCAGGGCTTGCTCAAACTCATGTCTGTCGAGTCAGTGATGACATCCAACCATCTCATCCTCTGTCATCCCCTTCTCCTGCTGCTTTCAGTCTTTCCCAGCATCAGGGTCTTCTCTAATGAGTCAGCTCTTTATATCAGGTGGCCAAATATTGGAGCTTCATCATCAGTCCTTCCAATGAATATTCAGGATTGATTTCCTTTAGGACTGACTGGTTTGATCTCCTTGCAGTCCAGGGGACTCTCAAGAGCCAGACATATCTCCTTTCCCTTTCAGAATCCTTCCCATTCAGGTCACTACAGTGCACTTAGTACAGTTCCCTATCCTGTACACAGTATGTTCCATTAGTTATATTGCTACATCATTTTTCTGCATATTTTGAAATGATCATGTATTTTATTTTCCTTTATTTAAATAATATGGTGTACTACATTAATTAAATCAATGTGTACTACTGAAATAAACCCCTCTTGGCCTTGGTGGCATTCTTTTCATATGTTCCTGGATTCTGTTTGTAATTTTTAAAGGATTTTTGCATCAGTATTTATGAGAAATATTAATCCGTAGTTTTCTTGTGAGGCATTGGTATCAGGGTAACACTGTCATCTAGAATGGGTTTTAAAGTATTTCTCTCTCTTACATATTCCAGGAGAGATTGTGGTGTGTTGTATGCCACACAATACACAATATACCATACACCAATACACAATGTTATCAAACATTATTATTTCTTCTTTAAATGTTTGACAACTTTCACCAGTGAAGATATCCGGATCTGGGCTTTACTTTGTGGAAAGATTTTAACTTCCTAATTCAATTTTACACTTGCCTATTCAGAATTTCTATCTCTTCTTAACTCAGTTTTGGTAATTTGCATCTTAGGAATTTTTCCATTTCACATAAATTGTCTAATTTGCTTGAATATACTAGTTTAGTATATTTTCTTATAATTATTTTAAATCATGTAAGATCCATATGGATTCTCCTCTTTCATTTCTAATTTTGGTGATATGTTACCTCTCTTTTTTCCATGGTCTAGGTAAAAGTTTGTCCATTTTTGCTGATTCCTTTTGAAAGAAGCAACTTTGGTTTCACTGATTTCCTCTCAACCATCATTATTTCTTTCATGATGCTGACTCTGAATTTAATTCTCCCTTTTTTGTACATTTATAAAGTACAACCTTATAGAATAGTTTCTATAAATATTTAGATATTTCAATATATTTAAGTATTTAAAGCTAAAATTTTCCCTCTAAGTACTGCTTTAGCTGTATACCTCTTGATATGTTGCTTTTTATTCAGTTCAAAATGCCTAACGTTTTAATATTATTTTTTCTTTGACACAGTGATTATTGAGAAGTGTGTTTTTTAATTTCTAGTATTTGTGGATTTATTAAATTCCCTTCATTTGTTGACTTCTAATTTAATTTTGCTGTCATCAGAGGGCAATCTTTGTATGATTCCAGCCTTTTGAAGTATACTGAGACTGGTTGTATAGCCTAGCATGTCCATCCTCAAAGATATGTATTATTATAAATAATACATATTCTGCTGTTGCTGGGTGGAGTGTTAAGTAGGTGTCAATTTGGTCCAGTTGCTTGATAGTGTGGTAAATGTTTTCTATATCTTTGCTATTTTTAGCATAGTTGTGGGAGACCCTAAGCCAGCCCTAGCAAAGCTTCATCCAGATTCCTGACCCATAGAAACTGTGAGGATAATTTAAGTTTGGGGATAACTTGCTAAGCAATAATAGATAAGTAACGTACCATGACCTTATAAAACTTGGCCCTCGTCTACATCTCTGACCCCTTCTGTCTTAGTAGGAGCCCTCCACAAAACAGGATTTGAGGCAAAACTTATAAGCTAATGCTTCATTAAGGTTTGGGAGACTAGATAAACAAAAGCAAAACAAATAAATCTAATTGGTACATGACCAAAGCTTAATCAAAAATTGTATGTACTTTTTCTTTCAGGGAGGTTTTCCCTGGAAATAATACATGAAACACTGCATCTGAAGTCAGTCTGTCACTAGAACTGAGCAGAAAACCATAGCCAAGCATATTGAGATTATCCAATAGACTCAGTCCAGTGTACCATCTCCTACCACATTGCTATAGCAAATCGAGTGATAAATTAAATAGTCATATTTCAATGAATTCTTACAGAGTTTTATTTCATTGCCTTTAAAACAGGAGATAGTTTACAAAATGTCTGAGTTGTCAACCACATTTTAGAAACATGTATAACAGTCTTCTTAAATAATCATTATTTGAATAGGCGTTTCTAACAAAAAATCCATATTTTGGAAATAAATATGAATTAGACATTTGTCTTTTAATCAGAAGCACTGAGCAGAAAAACATGGCTTAACAATTCTGGAGAAGCACATAAACAAGGGCCAATACACTCTTTCCTTATCCATCATTAAACTTGAAGAGCATAACACACCACTTTTATTCCTTTATTGAATTCCCAGTTCAAGATCTTTCTATTGCTTCTTTTTCTTGATTCTTTTACACAAATTGTTCTCTTTGTCATTTACATATTAACTCAAATGTCACTCCCTAGAGTGACATTTTCTGTTTGGCTTGGCTAAAATACACTCTCAGTCACTCTATTCTATTAGCTTACTTTATTTTTAAATCATTTATCATTAAACAAAACTGTATCTTTAATGTTTGTTTGTTTGAAGATTTATTCTCTGCAATACCCACCAAAAGACAGTGTGGAGTAAACTATTTCTAAATTAGTGAATGAATGCACAATTTCAAGCTGCAAACACACTGTAAATGCGTATCAGCTCATAGCACCACTTCTATTTCATCCAAAGTTCACTGACCTTTGATCTGTATATTTTTGTTGTTATTTTTTCTGTTCTTCACTGCTATACATTACTTTTAGGGTAGTAAAGTAGAGTGATGTTCAGCTGTCACATTTAACTGGAACCAATTTTTCTTTGATATTGGTTAAGAAATCACTGTGTTTTCAGTCCAATTTATTTTTCTCCACTTTTCCTTCTGCTCTAATCCTTGCATTTGACTCTACCTTCTCTTTTATAAGGCATTTTTAAATTAATTAATTTATGTATTTTCAGCTGCACTGGGTCTTTGTTGTTGTGCATGGGCTTTTTCTAGTTATGGCAAGCAGGGGCTACACTCCAGCTGGGGTGCATTGGCTTCTCATTGTGGTGGCTTCTCTTATTGTAGCACATGGGCTCTAGAGCATGGGGACTTCTGTAGTTGCAGCATGAGAGCTCTTGAGTTGTGGCACACAGGCTTAGCTGCCCTGCAGCATGTGAGATCCTAGTTCCCAGACCAGGGATCAAACCCATGTCCCCTGCATTGGCAGGTGGATTCTTAATCACCAGAGCACCAGGAAAATCCTATCAACTGGTGGGCTACAGTCTGCAGAGCTACAAAGAGTCAGACACAAATGAAGTAACTTAACACACACACACACACACATTTGTTAAGGGGTTAATATCCAAAATATATAACAGGTTCATATGACTCAATATTAAAAAAAAAAAAAAACAAGCAAGCAAGCAAACAACTTGATTTTAAAATGGACAGAGAGCCTGAATAGGCATATTTTCAAAGAAGATATATGGATGGCCAACAGGCACATGTAAAAATGCTCAGCATCACTAATCAGGGAAATGCAAATAAAATTTCACAATAAGGTATCACCTCACACCTGTCAAAATGGCGATCATCAAAAAGACAACAAACTGCAAGTGTTTACGAGGATGCTGGAGAAGGAAATGGCAACCCACTCCAGTGTTCTTGCCTGGAGAATCCCAGGGACGGTGGAGCCTGGTGGGCTGCCATCTATGGGGTTGCACAGAGTCAGACACAGCTGAAGCTACGAGGATGTGGAGAAAAGGGAACCCTGGCACCCTGTTGGTGGGAATATAAATTGTTACAATCACTATGAGAAACTGTATGGAGGTTTCTCAAAAAGTAAATATAGAACTACTTTGATCCAGGTTATATATTTGAAGGATACAATACCAGTGTCTTGAAGACATAGGTATACCCCCATATTCATTGCAGCATTACTCACCATAGCCAAGATAAAGCGATGACCTAAGTGTTGAGCAACAGATGAATGTATTCAAAGAAATGGAGTGGAATAATATTCAGCCATAAAAAAGTAAGGAAATCTTGCCATTTGCAGCAACAAGTAGGGAACTTGAGGGCACTATGCTAAGTGAAATAAGTCAGACAAGAGAAAGACAAAGACTGTATGGCCTCACATGTGAAAAGTTAAAAAGCCAAACTCCTCATATTGGTGGTTGCCAGAGGATGTGGGATAAAGAAAGTGGGAAGATGTAAGTTAAGGATACAAAATATGAACTATAAAATGGAGAAAATAAAAAAGAAAAACCGTCTAGGGATCTAATGTACTGCATGGCGATTATAGTTTACAATAATGTTATTATCTACTTGAAAGTTGCTAAGACTGTAAATCCTAAGTGTTCTCAGTATGTGAAGTGGAGGATGTGTTAACTAACCTTATTGTGCTCATCATTTCATAAGTCAAACTTACAGTGATTTGTTACATTGTATACCTTAAATAATGTTACATGTAGATTATATCAATAAACATGGGGGGAAATTTTTAAAGAAAAAATCATGTTCCTCCTCCAATCTTAAGAATGCATGCCATTTACCCTGTTCAAGAGCTTATTTCTTACTCCTTGGGATGCCAGTAGATTGTTCTGGGTGCTGGGCAATTTTCAGGGATTCATTAAATGCTTTTTTTTTTTTTAAAGGAATCAAATGGTTGTAACAGTATCTGAATGAATTCTGAAGGAACAGGGGTTTTTACCAGAATACAGTAAAGAGAAGTCAGACAATAAAAAAACTAATCTAACCTCCTGCACGCATGTGAAGTAGAATGATAAAAAAACAAGAACTGAATAAGGTTGTCCAAGATGTATGTTGATCACAGAGAAACCCCAATGGGTACAAGAAGGATTTGTAACAAGGTAAACAAATGGAAAGTCAAATCAGGAAAGAAAAAAGTCAGGCATTATGTACAGGAGAGTCCTGGATATGATAGATTACACAGTAGATTGAAGGGTGACAGGGCTCCAGTGCTGCTTGGACAAAATACTATAGGAAGGGCTAAATATAGTATTGAGATGTTTTCCATCTCCTTGAAACAAGTATCTCAAGAAATTTAATACTTAGATATTATAAAATACAGTTTGCCTCCTACCTCGCAACTCGATGAACAGCATTCCCCCGAACCACATACTGCATCATTTTTCTTGATACATAATCTAGCATCACAGCAGCCTGGATGAGTACACATCTGTAAACAAATGCTTTGTTACTCAATCATGTATGACTAGGTATAATCCTACAAAAGTGCAATACAAAATTTATTTACAAAGTCTAAGTATGTCCTAAAATCCACAGCTTGAGTAACTCCTTTCTTTATCTGAGACTTACTGAAATCAACATCTCATTCAGTAGTTTGTAAAAGAAATGTGTCATTTCACTACATTCAATATAATTTGAACAACATTAATACACTACTGTGGGGCCAAAACCTTACAGGAAATAGTTATTTTGTATCTTGTTAATGATCATTTTCTTATATTATCGCTTTCATAATAAATGTTTACATATGGAATGTCTCTGATGTGAAGCTGTCAAACAAAACCTCAAACCTCTGTCCCCTCAAAAGTGGTCCAGAAGCCAGGCTGGTCTACCCAGACCTCTGATTTCACTGGGAGCTGGCCCCATATGCATTTGCATTTTATAAGATTCAGTGTCTTAGATAAATTTTCCCAGTTATTTCAATAACAAGTTTGTTCTAAACTCTGCAATTTACCAACATTAGAAGTTTGAGTTTCCTGCTGAGTTTCCTGTCTTTTTCCTTACTGGTATTTTAGTTGGTATTTTCAATGAACAGCTTCACCACAGGCAGCAATACTATATTTTTAAAAGGTTATTTATTTCATATATTGACTCATGTAATCTTGTACTGACAGTTTAAATATACCTTTCTTAGCTTTATTTTCCCCTTACTGTCTCTTTGAATCAAAAGTTTGGTTATTCTTAGTTTGGGGGGTTTGTCTTCTTCAACACAACTGTATTTGCAAGGATAGACTTTCTTTTTTTAATTAATTTATTTATTTTAATTGGAGGCTAATTACTTTACAATATTCTAGTGTGTTTTGCCATACATTGACATGAATCAGCCATGGGTGTACATGTATCCCCCATCCTGAACCCACCTCCCTCCCCATCCTATCCCTCAGGGTTGTCCCAATGCACCAGCCCTGAGCATCCTGTCTCATGCATCAAACCTGGACTGGCGATCTATTTCACATATGGTAATATACATGTTTCAATGCTATTCTCTCAAATCATCCCACCTTCGCCTTCTCCCACAGAGCAAAAGTCTGTTCTTTATCTCTGTGTCTCTTTTGCTATCTTGCATATAGGGTCATCTTTACCATCTTTCTAAATTCTATATATATGCATTAATATACCATATTGGTGTTTTCCTTTCTGACTTACTTCACTCTGTATAATAGGCTCCAGTTTCATCCACCTCATTAGAACTGATTCAAATGCATTCTTTTTAACACCTGAGTAATATTCCATTGTGTATACGTACCACAGCTTTCTTATCCATTCATCTGCCAATGGACATTTAGGTTGCTTCCACATCCTAGCTACTGTAAACAGTGCTGCGATGAACATTGGGGTACACGTGTCTCTTTCAATTCTGGTTTCATTGGTGTGTATGCCCAGCAGTGGGATTGCTGGGTAATATGGCAGTTTTATTTCCAGTTTTTCAAGGAATCTCCACACTGTTCTCCACAGTGACTGTACTAGTTTGCATTCCCACCAACAGTGTAAGAGGGTTTCCTCTTCTCTGCACCCTCTCCAGCATTTATTGTTTGTAGACTTTTTGAAAGCAGTCATTCTGACCAGCGTGAGATGGTACCTTATTGTGGTTTTGATTTGTATTTTTCTGATAATGAATGATGTTGAGCATCTTTTCATGTGTTTGTTAGCCATCTGTATGTCTTCTTTGGAGAAATATCTGTTTAGTTCTTTGGCCCTTTTTTTTTTAATTGTATCATTTATTTTTCTGGTATGGAGCTGCATGAGCTGCTTGTATATTTTTTAGATTAATTCTTTGTCAGTTGCTTCATCCACTATTATTTTCTCCCATTCTGAAGGCTGTCTTTTCACCTTGCTTCATTTGGCAAAAGCTTTTAAGTTTAATTAGGTCCCATTTGTTTATTTTTGCTTTTATTTCCAATATTCTGGGAGGTGGGTCATAGAGGATCCTGCTGTGATTTATGTCAGAGAGTGTTCTGCCTATTTCTTCTCTAGGAGTTTTATAGTTTCTGGTCTTACATTTAGATCTTTAATCCATTTGAGTTTATTTTTGTGTATGATGTTAGAAAGTGTTCTAGTTTCATTCTTTTACAAGTGGTTGAGGAGTTTTCCCAGCACCACTTGTTAAAAGATTATCTTTTCTCCATTGTATATTCTTGCCTCCTTTGTCAAACATAAGGTGTCCATAGGTGCGTGGATTTATCTCTGGGCTTTCTATTTTGTTCCACTGATCTATATTTCTGTCTTTGTGCCAGTACCATACCATCTTGATGAGTGCAGCTTTGTAGTATAGCCTGAAGTCAGGCAGGTTGATTCCTCCAATTCCATTCTTCTTTTTCCAGATTGCTTTGGCTATTTGAGAGTTTTTGCATTTCCATACAAATTGTGAAGTTATTTGTTCTAGTTCTCTGAAAAATACTGTTGGTAGCTTAATAGGGATTGCATTGAATCTGTAGATTGCTTTGAATAGTATACTCATTTTCACTATATTGATTCTTCCAATCCATGAGCATGGTATATTTCTCCATCTATTTGTGTCATCTTTGATTTCTTTCACCAGTGTTTTACAGTTTTCTATATATAGGTATTTTGTTTCTTTAGGTAGATTTATTCCTAAGTATTTTATCCTTTTTGTTGCAATGGTGAATGGAATTGCTTCCTTAACTTCTCTTTCCCTTTCTTAAGCAGAGAATGCTCTGGCTATTTCTAAATGTTTCCTTTTCCTCTCCTTCTGCCAGAAACATAAGACTTTTCTCCAGTATTCACTGTAACAACCAGTTCAAGTTTCTGGAGGTAAAGTGTGAGGGCCTTCCTATGACTCTGTTCCCAAGGAGTTTTAAACTATGAGTTCACATTAAGCCTCCAGAAATTTGTCAATTACAGTTCAGGTTTTCCTATCCAGATGTTGATTCCCAAAAGGTTTTAGCTTGTGGGTTACTACTCCAGTAGTTGTGATTCTCTGCATTTACCTGTTGGTTTTTCCAGTTTGGGTGGCAGTTGTTTACTCTGTGACCTCACTTCTCTGATGGATGTGAGAGCTTTTTACTTGTTGCAAAGACTAAGAAGTGACTTCTAAGCTTCTCACATGTCAGACTAGAAATCATAATTCTTATCTTTTGATGTAATTGAATAGAGTCCTTTAATTGGCTTTTGATATACACAGATATATATAGTGCATATGTATGTTTGAACATATATGAATTATAAATGTTTTCTTCTATTTCAGACTCTAGCATTTTATTTTTCTTAAAAGAGCCTGAAAGAAAAAGTTTCTTCCAATAAACTTGATGGAATTCAAATCACATTGTTTTTCTTTAAAACCTCATTCTTATTTGCCTTCTCTTAAGAATTTTTTGCCTATCACAAAGTCAGAAAGACTGTCTCCTATGTTTTATTCTAAAAGCTTTAGGATTTTTGCTTTTTTATATTTAAAGTATTTGATCCATTTCAGTTAGTTTTTCTGTATGATGAGATATCAACGTTTATTTTATGTGCATTGATTTCTAGTTCATGTGTTACTTTTGTTGGAAAGATTTTCACCCATTGAACTGCCTCAATATACCGCAGAAAATCAATTAACCATGTAAACGTTTTATATATGGATTCTCTGTATGGTTTCATTAAGGGATATATTTATGCTTTGGCCAATACCATATTGTTTTACTACAACTTTATAAACAGTTTTGAAATTTTTCAGAAAATTAGTGTATATGCTCCATTTTTGTTCTTTTGCTTTGAATGTTTTAGGCTCTGCTTTTCCAGATACATGTAGTATTAGCTTGTAAATTTCCACAGAAAGATGGTGGAGTTTGGATTGGGATTATGATACAGAGCTGACATCTTAACAATACTGTATCTCCCACTCCATGAAAGTGGGATATGTCTCCATTTCAATCTTTCATTTATCTGAGCAATGAAAGATTTTACTGCACAGCTCTTGAATGTATTCTGTTAAATTTATCTCTGTTTAATGTTTTTAAGACAATGTATATGGAATTGCATGTTTTAGTTTATTTTCCATCTGTTTATTGTTTTTACATAGAAATCTATGGAATTTGGTTCATTTGCATTCATTAATTAGCTTTAGAAGCCTTTAGGAGTAGATTGTTTAGGAATCTCTACTCATGTGGCCCAGTATAATTTGACTAAAGGCAAGCTTAATCTTTCTTTTCATTCATGTGAGTTTCTTTGTCTTGCCTTACTGCAATGGCAGAAGCACCCATGCAGTGTTAAAAGGAAAGAGGAAGAATCAATCTTTTTATCTTGCTCCTCATATTAAGGAGAAATAATGGATCTTTCACCAGAAAGTGTGATAATAGTTGCAAGTTTTTAAGAGATGTACTTCATTAGAGTGGGGAGGTTCTCTTCTATTGGTGGAGTGCTGAGAGAGTTTGTAATGAATTGCTGCTACATTTTCTCAAGTGTTTCTTCTTCATCTACTCTGTGATTGTGGTAAATTGCATTGAATGCCTTTCAATTATCTTGATGAATATTGCAAGTGCACTTAAAAAGAATGTCTAAATCTAGCTGTCTAATACATTGGCCTATGTTAAGTCGCTTTAGTCGTGTCTGACTCTTTGCAACCCTATGGATTACAGCTTGCCAGGATCTTCTGTCCAAGGGATTCTCCAGGCAAGAATACTGGAATGGAGTTGCCATTTCCTCCTCCTTTATTTATTGGGCTATAAATATCAATTATATTAAGGTGGTGGATAGTAATGTTCAGGTCTTATACACCCTTACTGATTTTTTATCTAGTTCTATAAATTACTGACAGATATGAAGTAAACCTCCAAATATGATCATTTATTTGTCACTGTATTCCTTTAGTTCTATCAGTAATTGCTTCAAGATATCCAAAGATTTAATATATGTGTAAATTATGATATGTTTTTCACATATTTTAAACATATATATATATGACCATATACACTTATTATTGTTATGTCTTCCTTATATACTTTTTATCTTTTTGAAGTATTTGTTAATGTTGATGTCACTGTCATTGTTCAGTCACTAAAAGTCATATCCAGCTCTTTGCAACCCCATGGACTGCAGCATGCCAGGCTCCTCTGTCCTACACTATCTCCTGGAGTTTGCTCACATTCATGTCCATTGACTCAGTGATACTATCTAACCCTCTCATCCTGTACTGCCCCCTTTTCCTTTTCCCTTCAGTCTTTCCCAGCATCGGGGTCTTTTCCAATGAGTCAGCTCTTCACATCAGTTGGCCAAAGGACTGGAGCTTCAGCTTCAGCATCAGTCCTTCCAGGACTGAATATTCAAGGTTGGGTTTTTTTAGGATTTGCTGGTTTGATCTCCTTTCAGTTCAAGGGTCTTCTCCAGCACGACAATTTGAAAGCATCAATTCTTCTGCACTTGGCCTATTTTATGGTTCAATTTTCAGATCCACACATGACTACTGGAAAAACCATAGCTTTGACTATACAGACATCTGTCAGCAAAGTGATGCCTCTACTTTTTTATGCTCTCTAGGCATTATTATATATTTTTTCATTTTTTGTATTTAAAAACTAAATATATTTGGCTGTCTTATATTTACTGTTTCCCTGTTATATTCTTTTCTGCTATTTTACTTTCTTCCTTAGAAGGCATTTGGGCTTAAAATATAATCCTTACAGATAGCATGTAATTTGTTCTTGATTTTTATTTAGCCAGACAGTTTCTGCTTTTATTCAGATTTGGGCCTATTTATGTTAATTATTAATAAATCTGTATGTCAGTCTGTCATTTTGCTGCTTATTTCTTATTTGTCTCATCTTGGTTTTGCTCCATGATTTGCTTTATTTTGTGTTCATGAACTATGATTAGTATTTTATTTTAATTCTTCTATTGGCTTTTTATATGCTTTTGCATAATGTTAAAATATTTGCTCTAGGATTTACAGTAAGTATCTTTAAAATACTATAATCTATATAGAGTTAATACTGATTTCTTTCAGATAAATTATAGAAACCTTGAGCCAGTTTATTTCAACTCTTCCATCTTTAGTGCTATCATAGTTATTATATAGATGAACATATGTAGAGATCCATACAGACACATATATATTCACATATATGCAGATACATAAATGTGCATCAGTCAGTTCAGTTCAGTTCAGTTGCTCAGTCATGTCCGACTCTCTGCAACCCCATGAACCACACACGCCAGGCCTCCCTGTCCATCACCAACTCCCGGAGCTTACTCAAGCTCATGTCCATTGAGTCGGTGATGCCATCCAGTCATCTCATCCTCTATCATCCCCTTCTCCCCCTGCCCCTAATCCCTCCCAGCATCAGGGTCTTTTCCAATGAGTCAACTCTTTGCATGATGTGGCCAAAGTATTGGAGTTTCAGCTTTAGCATCATTCCTTCCAAAGAAATTCCAGGGTTGATCTCCTTCAGAATGGACTTGTTAGATCTCCTTGCAGTCCAAGGGACTCTCAAGAGTCTTCTCCAACACCACAGTTCAAAAGCATCAATTCTTTGGCACTCAGCCTGCTTCACAGTCCAACTCTCACATCCATACATGACCACCAGAAAAACCATATCCTTGACCAGATAGACCTTTGTTGGCAAAGTAATGTCTCTGCTTTTCAATATGCTATCTAGGTTGGTCATAACTTTCCTTCCAAGGAGTAAGCGTCTTTTAATTTCATGGCTGCAATCACTATCTGCAGTGATTTTGGAGCCCAAAAAATAAAGTCTGACACTGTTTCCACTGTTTCGCCATCTAATTCCCATGAAGTGATGGGACCAGATGCCATGATCTTCGTTTTCTGAATGTTGAGCTTTAAGCCAACTTTTTCACTCTCCTCTTTCACTTTCATCAAGAGGCTTTTTAGTTCCTCTTCACTTTCTGCCATGAGGGTAACATATACATACATAAATACATCCATACCCCTATATAGTGTGTATATATGTACATCATATAGTGTCAAAAGAACTCTTTTGTTATCTATTGCTCTTCTATCATCTTTCATCTTCGCTTTGGTTTGATCTTAATTCTATGTTTATGTCTTCTACAAGTAATAGATTTCATTGTTAAATATTTTTAATTGGGATAATCTGTCAATACAAACATTTTTCTCCCTATAATAGCAAATAATATATTTTTTATTCCAGTGGTAACAGTCTCATCTTTAGATGTTCTTGACTGGTTTTGCTACTGCTTGTTGTTAAAGGCATATTTATTCACCTCCTTATACACTCTTTGTGGTCACTAATTATAGTATTAGAGCTGATGCATATACCAAAGAATATAAGAGGGCAATATTTGAAGACAAATATTAACTAAAAGATGTTTGCTCTCCACTTCAAAAATGGAAAAATGAGAAAACTTAAAGGCTTCCATCTTCCCCAAACAAGACTTTTTAAAAATATTCTTCTCAAAACTAAGGTATTCTTTACCTTCTTTTCCACCTCTCATTCACATGTATGGGAAATAAAATTTGAAAAAATTCCCACTAACCTGTTCAGTGCCACAATCACATTGTTCACCCACTTCCAATATTCCATTGCCACACACCCTCCTCTGTTTGTAAACTGGCTTATCAGGAAGGGTTTTATGAAGACATTCAATTCCAGAATATGCAGCAAAATATTTAAAGTCATCCAAGCTACAGGTGCTAAAATCCTTTACACCCCCAGATTGTCTAAAAGATAAAAACATCAATATGACAAAAATTACTGCTATATATATACACATTTCTCCCAATATATGATGCTTTGAAGAGAAATTTACAAAGCAATATTCTCATGGAAAATAATAATCACATATAAAATAATATAAAAGCATTTTTAAATTGCTAAGATGTTTAACACACTTTTAAAATTTCACCAAGAAAATTCTTGTAATAAAAAAAGTCTTTGGCCATTCATCCTGTTTTAAAGAAAAACAATTATTTACCTCTCCAATGATCCTTATTAAATATTTAAACACAGAAATCAATATTCTTTATTTAACTTCTAGTGTCAAACAACTGCAGTTAAAATTTTTGGCCTCAGTATTGACCATACTTTATTTAATACCATTTTTGTATTTTTTATGTAAAAGCCAATAAGGACATGTCTGTATTACCTTCAAGAGCATATTCTTTGAGGGCTCTTGCTCTCTGTAATCAAGCATTTTTCAAATAAGAATCTGTTGTTTAATTTATGCCATGGGGGGAACAGTAGGGATATGTCCTGACACAGTGAGAAAGTTGTTACAAGTAGTTTGCTAATATCTTCGCATCCAACTAAAACACTAGAAAGAATATGGTTTAAAAGTAAAGACTATGCCCTAGACAAGTATTTGACAAAAGTTTCTGTGAAAGGCCACACAGTAAGTATTATAGGCTTATGTGACATATGCTCTGTTGCAGCTACTCAACCTACCACTGCAATGCAAAAGCAGCCATAAACAACATGTGAAACAAGAAGCCTAAAAAAATTATTTACAAAACAGTCAGGCAGCAAAATTTGGCCTATGATTCATTGTTGGTTAACCTCGGCCCTATGCTAAAATCTACTCTCCATCAATTCTAACAGTTAGAGCCTAAACTCAAGCCTTGACAAGATCTCCAGACAAAACAAGTTTGGAAGTTCAGCTCTGACATTTTAGAGGGATTTGGGAATACCTTGAGTTATCTATAGACTCATGTAAGTGAGTCATAAAATCAAGTACATAAAAGTTAAAATGGTTACCCAATAATTGAATTGCTTGGTAGATAAAGAATCAATGGTTTTCCAGAGGAAGGTATGACAACCTAGGCTTTCTATTGTACTATCAACAATATCCAATATGCTATTACTAATAATAATCATACAAAGAAATAAGAAAATGTAATACATAGTCAATTTTTAAAAAGCAGTCAATAATAAGCAACACTGAGATGGCCCAGGTGTTAGATCTGACACAAAAATACTTGAAAGGAGCCATTACAAATATATTCAAATAATTAAAGGAAAAAAATGTTTACATAAATGAGAGTAATTTTAACTTTATAGCATGAACACTCAAAAGAGAGTACACATCATCCAATTTACATAATATTCTAGAGCCAGTAAAGCTAACTGCATTGATAGAAATCAGATCAGCAGTTGCCTGGAGGAGGGTAGAAGGTAAAAGGACAGCCAAAGTGGCTCAGATGGTAAGGAAGTTGCCTGCAATGTGAGAGACCTGAGTTTGATCCCTCGGTTGGGAAGATCCCCTGGAGGAGGACATGGCACCCACTCCAGTACTCTTTCCTGGAGAATCCCCATAGACAGAGGAGCCTGGCGGGCTACAGTCCATGGGGTTGCAAAGATCGGACACAACTGAGCAACTAAGCACAGCAAAGTTCACAAAAGAAATTTCCATGCAGATGGAAATGTGGCATAGCCTGATTAACACCGTGATTCAGAGATTTATATATTTATATTTACCAAAAGTCATAATTTTTATGCTATGTACCTGAAACTAACATAATGTGATAAATAATCTATATGTCAAATTTTAAAAATCTCAAAAGTTTTCATAAGAATTGGAAATCTGACCAAAAAATGTTTAAGAAAATGCAAAGGACCTAGAATACCCAAAAACAATTCTGGAAAAGACAAAAAACTTGGGGACTTAAGCTACTTGATTTCAAAAATTGAATGTAAAGCTACAGTAATAAAGATAGAAAGTTTTTCTATAAGGGTAACCATACAGATTAATGACATAAAATAGAGAGTCCAATAAAAATTCACACATTTAAGGTAAATTGGTTTTTTACAAAGTCACCGAGGCAATTAAGTGGAGGAAAGGAAGGTCTTTTCAACAAGTGCTACTGGAATGACTGGAAATCCATACGGCAAAAATTAAAATAAAGTTAAACACATTCACAATAATCAACTTGAAATGTATTACAAAACTGAATAAAAAATTATAAAACCACAATGCATAAAGAAAAAATTGACTAACTGTATTTCACCAAAATTAAAAACTTTATCTTAAAAATGGTACCCTAAGAATAATAGCAAATGAAGCAACTGACAAACAACTAATATCAAACATATACAAGCAACTCCTACAGCTCAATTCCAGAAAAATAAACGACCCAATCAAAAAATGGGCCAAAGAACTAAATAGACATTTCTCCAAAGAAGACATACAGATGGCTAACAAACACATGAAAAGATGCTCAACATCACTCATTATCAAAGAAATGCAATCAAAACCACAATGAGGTACCATCTCACGCCAGTCAGAATGGCTGCGATCCAAAAGTCTACAAGCAATAAATGCTGGAGAGGGTGTGGAGAAAAGGGAACTCTCTTACACTGTTAGTGGGAATGCCACTATGGAGAACAGTGTGGCGATTCCTTAAAAAAACTGGAAGTAGAACTGCCTTATGACCCAGCAATCCCACTGCTAGGCATACACACGGAGGAAACCAGAATTGAAAGAGACACGTGTACCCCAATGTTCATCGCAGCACTGTTTATAATAGCCAGGACATGGAAGCAACCTAGATGTCCATCAACAGATGAATGGATAAGAAAGCTGTGGTACATATACACAATGGAGTATTATTCAGCCATTGAAAAGAATACATTTGAATCAGTTCTAATGAGGTGGATGAAACTGGAGCCGAGTATACAGAGTGAAGTAAGCCAGAAAGAAAAACACCAATACAGTATACTAACGCATATATATGGAATTTAAAAAGATGGTAATGATAACCCTGTATGTGAGAGAACAAAAGAGACACAGATGTATAGAACAGTCTTTTGGACTCTGTGGGAGAGGGAGAAGGTGGGATGATTTGGGAGAATGGCACTGAAACATGTATAATATCATATAAGAAATGAATCACCAGTCCAGGTTCAATACAGGATACAGGATGCTTGGGGCTGGTGCACTGGGATGAACCAGAGGGATAGTATGGGAGGGATGTGAGAGCGGGGTTCAGGATGAGGAACACGTGTACACCCGTGGCAGATTCCTGTTGATGTATGGCAAAACCAATACAATATTGTAATTAGCCTCCAATTAAAATAAAAAAAAATTTTTAATGGTACCCTAAGGATAAAATACTAAAAAATCATATATCTGGCAAAGAACTAATAGCTAGAACATAGAAAATCTAATTTATTTTTTTTAATGGACAGATATTTAAATAGGCTCTTCAAATAAGATATAAAGCAAAAAGCTATAAAGCATGAAAATATGTTCAACATCATTAGCTTCCTCGAAAATTCAGATTAAAATTACTATGAGGTAACTTTACAATCCCAAAATAATTCAGATTAAACAAACTGAGCATAACAAACTGAGCATTCAACCAGGAGTGGCTACATGATTTTCAGGAACCAATGCAAAATGGAAACACAGGACCCCTTAAATGATACTAATTAAAAAAAAAAAAAAGCTTTTCTTAAATATAAATTTATTTATTTTAATTGGAGGATGTGGGGCATAGTTACTTATTTGCAACTTAATGTCTTTGTAAAATTAAAAAAAAATTGTTCACATGAATTGCACTATCCGTCCTTACATTGTATAATGCAAATATTAAAGCATTTGATTTCACACAGAATCATTGAAATTACACAATTCACATGTCGTGCCCCAGAGGGTACCTTCAATCTAGCCAGCAGATATAAACTGAAGTCAGACTCTGGAAGGTAGGAAGGAGGAAGAGAAATGTCCTGAGGCATAGAGAGGTGTGGGGATTTGGGACTATTTTGGTGTATGTTCCAACTGAACTTGAAAAGGATGTGTATCTTAAAGTTGGGTATAGTTCTCTATGACTATCAATTAACTCAGTTTGATTAATAGAAACATAAAGTTCCTAACCACCACCCCCCACAAAAATTTAAGTACAGTGTGTATTTAATAAAGAAAATTGTCTTACAAAGCTTCTGGTGACATTGTGCAAACATCCCCTGAACAATGGCAGATCTCAGTATTATCATAACTCATTCCCACATTAAGGCCAAGCAACTGCACGATACTGACAGCATATGACTCCAACGATAAACCCTCTACATACTAAATATAAGGGAAATAAAAGTAAATTAGTTAGCTAAGGATCATATTCAGTTATAAAAAATTATATACTTAATCAAAAATTAGTATATAAAAAACATTCATAAAATGCAGCCAAGATACTTATGCAGGTACATCTGTAGTAGAGTTATACAAGTATTATTAAACATGAATGGATAAGTAACGCAACACTTTAATTTCAAGATACTATTAACTGACAATACCGCCTATCTTAGCAAATAAAATAGGGCTTAATCATCATAAGCCATTACTTCTTTGAATTATTTTAAACAAAATGCTTTTATAATCTTTTAATAATCAATCCTACATTCTCTTTATAGTAAACAGTCTCTAAAATAGGTCCCAATGATATTTATGTCCCTGTGTATTCCCATTCCAGTGACTGTAGGCTGGACTTCCTGACTTGATTCTAATTAATTTGATATAGCAGAAGTGACAGGTCATCATTTTCAGTCATTCAGTCAGTCAGTTCAGTCGCTCAGTCGTGTCCAACTCTTTGCAACCCCACGGACTGCAGCAGGCCAGGCCTCCCTATCCATCACCAATTCTGGGAGCTTACTCAAACTCATGTCCATTGAGTCGGTGATGCCATCCAACCATCTCATCCTCTGTCACCCCCTTCTCCTCCTGTCTTCAATCTTTCCCAGCATCAGGGTCTTTTCCAATGAGTCAGTTCTTCGCATCAGGTGACCAAAGTATTGGAGTTTCAGCTTCAACATCAGTCCTTCCAGTGAATATTCAGGACTGATTTCCTTTAGGATGGACTGGCTTGATCTTCTTGCAACCCAAGGGACTCTCAAGAGTCTTCTCCAACACTACAGTTCAAAAGCATCAATTCTTTGGTGCTCAGCTTTCTTTGTAGTCCAACTCTCATATCCATACATGACTACTTGAAAAAACCATAGCTTTGACTAGACATACCTTTGTTGGCAAAGTAATGTCTCTGCTTTTTAATATCTTGTCTAGGTTGGTCATAGCTTTTCTTCCAAGGAGCAAGCATCTTTTAATTTTATGGCTGCAGTCACCATCTGCAGTGATTTTGGAGCCCAAGGAAACAAAGTCTGTCACTGTTTCCATTGTTTCCCCATATCTTTCCACATGAAGTGATGGGACCGGATGCCATAATCTTCGTTTTCTGAATGTTGAGCTTTAAGACAACTTTTTCACTCTCCTTTTTCACTTTCATCAAGAGGCCAAGAGGCTTTTTACCACTTTCTGCCATAAGGGTGGTGTCATCTGCATATCTGAGGTTACTGATATTCCTCCCAGCAATCTTGATTCCAGCTTGTGCTTCATCCAGCCTGGCATTTCACATGATGTACTCTGCATATAAGTTAAATAACCAGGGTGACAATATACAGTCTTGATGTACTCCTTTCCCTATTTCAAACCAGTCTGTTGTTCCATGTCCAGTCCTAACTGTTGCTTCTTGACCTGCATAAATATTTCTCAGGAGATAGGTAAGGTGGTCTGGTATTCCCATCACTTTGAGAATTTTCCACAGTTTATTGTGATCCACACAATCAAAAGCTTTGGCATAGTCAATAAAGCAGAAGTCATAAGTAGTCAACAAATCATTTCCAAGAAAAGTAATATAAAAAAAGTGACTTCTTGGATCCTATGTCTTTTTCGCTCATTCACCCTGGGGGAAGACAGCTACTGTATCATGAAGCAGGCCTGTGGAGAGGCCCTCAGAAGTGAGCTGGGAAATATTTTCTGAGGTCTTCCAACAGCCACAGAATAGTTCTTGAAAGCAAATTCCCTCTGTGTTGAACCTTAGAGTATCACAACTAGCATCTTAATTTCACCCACTAAACTGTTTCTAGATTCCTGATACACTGTGTTGTTTCCATGCGATACAGTTTGGTACAACCAGTTACATAGTAATAGGAATAGATAACTAATTAGTTATATATAGTGACAGATAACGAAAACATCCTCAGTAGGCATGGTTGTTTTCTTTTAGGCCATTCCCAATATCTGTATAGATGTTTACAGCAGCTTTATTCTTAACTTCCAAGACTTGTAAGCATTCCTGATGTCCTTTAGTAAGTGAATAGATAAACTGGGGCATGTTTCAGACAATGGAATATTATTCAGCCCTAAAAAGAAATGAGTTGCAAGGTCATGAACAGACAAGGAAGAAATTTAAGTGCATACTACTAAATGAAAAAAGCCAACCTACAAAGGCTATATACTGTATGATTCCAACTATATGACATTCTGGGGGAAAAAATAGAAGATGAAAGCTAGTGGAGGTGATGGCATTCCAGTTGAGCTATTTCAAATCCTGAAAGACGATGGTATCAAAGTGCTGCATTCAATATGCCAGCAAATTTGGAAAACTCAACAGTGGCCACAGGAGTGGAAAAGGTCAGTTTTCATTCCAATCCCAAAGAAAGGCAATGCCAAAGAATGCTCAAACTACTGCACAATGGCACTCATCTCACATGCTAGTAAAGTAATGCTCAAAATTCTCCAAGCCAGGCTTCAACAATATGTGAACCATGAACTTCCAGATGTTCAAGCTGGTTTTAGAAAAGGCAGAGGAACCAGAGATCAAATTACCAACATCTGCTGGATCATGGAAAAAGCAAGAGAGTTCCAGAAAAACATCTATTTCTGCTTTATTGACTATGCCAAAGCCTTTGACTGTACGGATCACAATCAACTGTGGAAGATTCTGAGAGAGATGGGAATACCAGACCACCTGACCTGTCTCTTGAGAAATCTGTATGCAGGTCAGGAAGCAACAGTTAGAACTGGACATGGAACAACAGACTGGTTCCAAATAGGAGAAGGAGTATGTCAAGGCTGTATATTGTCACCCTGCTTATTTAACTTATATGCAGAGTACATCATGAGAAACGTTGGACTGGAAGAAGCACAAGCTGGAATCAAGATTGCTGGGAGAAATATCAATAACCTTAGATATGCAGATGACACCACCCTTATGGCAGAAAGTGAAGAGGAACTAAAAAGCCTCTTGATGAAAGTGAAAGCGGAGAGTGAAAAAGTTGGCTTAAAGCTCAACATTCAGAAAACTAAGATCATGGCATCTGGTCCCATCACTTCATGGGAAATAGATGGGGAAACAGTGGAAACAGTGTCAGACTTTATTTTGGGGGGCTCCAAAATCACTGCAGATGGTGACTGCAGCCATGAAATTAAAAGACGCTTACTCCTTGGAAGGAAAGTTATGACCAACCTAGATAGCATATTCAGAAGCAGAGACATTACTTTGCTGACTAAGGTCCGTCTAGTCAAGGCTATGGTTTTTCCAGTATCATGTATGGATGTGAGAGTTGGACTGTGAAGAAGGCTGAGTGCCAAAGAATTGATGGTTTTGAACTGTGGTGTTGAAGAAGACTCTTGCGAGTCCCTTGGACTGCAAGGAGATCCAGCCAGTCCATTCTGAAGGAGATCAACCCTGGGATTTCTTTGGAAGGAATGATGCTAAAGCTGAAACTCCAGTACTTTGGCCACCTCATGTGAAGAGTTGACTCATTGGAAAAGACTTTGATGCTGGGAGGGATTGGGAGCAGGAGGAGAAGGGGAAGACAGGATGAGATGGCTGGATGGCATCACAGACTCGATGGATGTGAATCTGAGTGAACTCCGGGAGTTGGTGATGGACAGGGAGGCTTGGCGTGCTGCGATTCATGGGGTCGCAAAGAGTTGGACACAACTGAGCGACTGAACTGAACTGATGGTCACATGTGAGGAGGGGAGAAATTAACTGGCAGAGCATAGAGGATTTTTAAGGCAGTGAAAATACTGTGCATGATACCATAATGATGGATACATGTCATTATTTGACCAAATCCATAGAATGTAGAACAGCAGGATTGAACCCCAAGGCCAAAAAAAAAAAAAAATCTAGCTGATTTTAATAGGTCAGTGTATGTTTACCAATTGTGAGAAGTATACCACCCTGGTGAGTGATGCTGATACCAAAGAAGGCTGTGCATGTGCAGGTGAAAGGAATACATGGACTTCCATCTCAGTGGTGCTGTGAACCTAAAACTGCTCTAAAAATAGTATTTGGGTTCTTGATGCATCAAGAGCAAGGTGACATTGTGAGGGAATGGCAAGAACAGTTTAGAGGAAAAGATGTACGTGTCCATCCCAAACTCCCTAACTATCCCTTCCCCTCACCCTTCCCCCCAACTCTGTTATCAAAAACTCATTCTCTAAGCCTATGAGTCTTTTTCTGTTTCATAAGTAAGTCCATTTCTTTTTAGATTCTCCATATAAGGGATGCCATATGATATTTCTCTTTCTCTTATTTCACTCAGTATGACACTCTCTAGGTCCCCAGGTTTTTTGTTTTGTTTTGTTTTGTTTCGCTCCCAGGTTTTGATCAAAAGCAGTTCTTAGGACAAAACAGAAGCCCTTGACAGGACACATTTTATTCTTCCTAGTTACAGACATCATTAATGATTAAAAAAAAAAGGAAAAAAAATACTAACTAAGAAACAGAGTTTATTTCTCAGAAGACATAATGCTGATCTCTTGGAAAAGGCATTCAATAAAACTTTCACGTCTGCATAGGGTCCAGATCAGTAGTTTAATTGAGAGACATAATGGTTTCTTCAAACAATTCTTTTTCAAATTCTGGTCCAACAAATTAACCCCTAAATGGGTATCTATATTGCTCAAGCTCTTAATCTCTCTTAATTCAAGGATCCTTGTCTGACTCACACCACACAAACTTTAAAACATTTTTCCATTTCCCTTCTCTGTGTTTAAAGGGGGTTATGTCTCGTCTTCATGTATATAAAGACTCACTGGTAAGTCCCTTTAATTATGTCTCCCCTACTGCTGGAAATTTTTTATCGTGCCCCAACCCATAAGGGTTGCAGACCAGATTCAGATACATATTCTTCTGAGTTCTATTAACCACAGATTTCCTCATGGTCTAAGCAGTTGCTAATCTGATATGAGATCCATTTGAGCCTAAACTTTCATTCCCACAAAAACAAACAAATGAAAAACAAAAGCCTCTCAAGTGCAGCTATACAACATTCTGTTGACTGTTCATCTCATTGCTGTTGGTCTCAATATTTTGGAGGCCCAAATCTTTCAAGTAAGCCATTTTTCCAACCAGACATGGCAAATGCTGAGGCCCACATGCCTTCAAGTTTGGCTAATACAAACCTTACAAACCAAAGACTTCACCAGCTCGCCTCTCATCAATCAAACCAACAACTGAAGCAAAAGGCCCGTCCTGACTGGCCAAATTAGGGTGCCTGCCTTCAGCGTGATTATGGAGCCTTAAACACAGGTATAAATATTTCAAATGGCAAAGAACCTGACTTTCTCTTAACAACATAAACCAAAATCAGGTCATATAATTTAAAACGTATTTCTAACAGAACTCTTGCCATCATCTAATAGGGCAAAACCTCAGACTGCTGAACACTTTTAGATCCAGCCACACAAAACTGGGGCTGTGTCCGTCAGGCTCTGCAGAGACGCCAATGTCACTTTTGCTTGCTGTGTGTCCACAAGCCCCTAGAGTTAGCAGATATCTATAAGTCAGAGTCACAGGCCCAATGTTGCCTTCAAATGACACAAGGCCTTTAGCATCATTTTAATACCGCAGAGCCACGAAAATAAAACACGCGTTAACTCAAGTCAGTATCACCTTTAAAAGGATATCCAAACAACACTGGCTGGTCCAGGATCTCACTGCTAGAGATGGTATCACCTCAAATAATATCACTCCAGCCTAAGACCTGCCTATTGGAGATGATTCTGCATCCTGCACGGAGACTACTTCTCTTCAGACACTAAAATTACCACCCCAGGCATGCCCAGGGACTGCAGCTCCCAAGGTACAAATGGCACACAGGTCATGTAATGGTTTTCTTACTTTGATATTAGGGACTCTATTGCATTTCCTGAACTTGCTCTCTTTATAGCCCATGACAAGGGTATACTTATCTGTTTTCTATCAAAGTATATATCCCTACACTCCATGTCTAAATGAAAATCTGTGCTGTTCTAAACACTGGTAGAGGTTATTGCTTTCCCTAGTGAACGCCCTTGACCCTAGGAAGAGGGCCACTCACTCCCCAATGCCTTCTCCTACTACTTTCTATAGTTTTCCACCACGGTACAACCTCCCACCCTACATCCCTGATCATGACCACCACAACCACCACTTCCCTTTGAATACATACAAAACCCATGAATCTTTAAATGTGCTTTACCAGACTAATCTACTGACACTTTCTGACAATGTAAATTGCCTGACTGACTTGCCACCTTTACTCCCCAAATACACCAGGATATTGTTGTCCAAAAAACACATATAATTTTTAATACAATTTATAACTGCACAAACACTGTTACAGCCTCTAGAAATTTCAGATATACTTCTTTTGCTAACATCATACAAATGGGAAATTTAGTTACAGGTTGGCTTATAATAAATCCTTATACTTTTACTTGTGTTTCTCCTTTTAACTCTCATAGTAAAATGTTTCCTATACTGATTAGCAAAACTTATGCCCTAAGCTCTAAAAGTCGCTTCTTCTGTTATGTCAAAAGTTTGATAAAATTTCACAGCACAAAAGGACTAGCTTTATTAATATCACATTTTTTGTATTCTGATGCTTTCATAACTAGGGCCCTACCAACTTGGAGGTCTGCCACTCTTATAGCTCCCCAATTGCTTCACAGAGTAGACAGTTCTGCTCAGCTCAGTTTAGTCGCTCAGTCATGTCCGACTCTTTGCAACCCCATCAACAGAAGCACACCAGGCCTCCCTGTCCATCACCAACTCCTGGACTTCACTCAGACTCACATCCATCGAATCAGTAATACCATCCAGCCACCTCGTCCTTTGTCGTCCCCTTCTCCTCCTGCACCAAATCCCTGCCAGCATCAGAGTCTTTTCCAATGAGTCAACTCTTCGCATGAGGTAGCCAAAGTATTGGAGTCTCAGCTTTAGCATCATTCCTTCAAAGAAATCCCAGGGCTGATCTCCTTCAGAATGGACTGGTTGGATCTCCTTGCAGTCCAAGGGACTCTCGAGAGTTTTCTCCAACACCACAGTTCAAAAGCATCAATTCTTCGGTGCTCAGCCTTCTTCAGAGTCCAAATCTCACATCCATACATGACCACAGGAAAAACCATAGCCTTGACTAGACAGACCTTAGTCGGCAAAGTAATGTCTCTGCTTTTGAATATGCTATCTAGGTTGGTCATAACTTTCCTTCCAAGGAGTAAGCATCTTTTAATTTCATGGCTGCAGTCACCATCTGCAGTGATTTTGGAGCCTCCCAAAATAAAGCCTGACACTATTTCCACTGTTTTCCCATCTATTCCCCATGAAGTGATGGGACCAGATGCCAAAATCTTCGTTTTCTGAATATTGAGCTTTAAGCCAACTTTTTCACTCTCCTCTTTCACTTTCATCAGGAGGCTTTTTAGATTCTCTTCACTTTCTGCCATAAGGGTGGTGTCATCTGCATATCTAAGGTTACTGATATTTCTCCCGGCAATCTTGATTCCAGCTTGTGTTTCTTCCAGCCCAACGTTTCTCATGATGTACTCTGCATATACGTTAAATAAGCAGGGTGACAATATACAGCCTTGACATACTCCTTCTCCTATTTGGAACCAGTCTGTTGTTCCATGTCCAGTTCTAACTGTTGCTTCCTGACTTGCATACAGATTTCTCAAGAGACAGGTCAGGTGGTCTGGTATTCCCATCTCTCTCAGATCTTCCACAGTTGATTGTGATCCACACAGTCAAAGGCTTTGGCATAATCAATCAAGCAGAAATAGATGTTTTTCTGGAACTCTCTTGCTGTTTCCATGATCCAGCAGATGTTGGCAATTTGATCTCTGGTTCCTCTGCCTTTTCTAAAACCAGCTTGAACATCTGGAAGTTCGTGGTTCACATAGTGCTGAAGCCTGGCTTGGAGAATTTTGAGCATTACTTTACTAGCATGTGAGATGAGTGCAATTGTGCAGTAGTCTGAGCATTCTTTGGCATTGCCTTTCTTTGGGATTGGAATGAAAACTGACCTTTTCCACTCCTGTGGCCACTGCTGAGTTTTCCAAATTTGCTGCCATATTGAGTGCAGCACTTTCACAGCATCATCTTTCAGGATTTGAAGTAGCTCAACTGGAATTCCATCACCTCCACTAGCTTTGTTCGTAGTGATGCTTTCTAAGGCCCACTTGACTTCATATTCCAGGATGTGTGGCTCTAGATGAGTGATCACACCATCATGATTATCTGGGTCGTGAAGATCCTTTTTGTATACTTCTTCTGTGTATTCTTGCCACCTCTTAATATCTTCTGCTTCTGTTAGGTCCATACCATTTCTGTCTTTTATTGAGCCCATCTTTGCATGAAAAGTTCCCTTGGTGCCTCTAATTTTCTTGAAGAGATCTCTAGTCTTTCCCATTCTGTTCTTTTCCTCTGTTTCTTTGCATTGATTGCTGAAGAAGGCTTTCTTATCTCTTCTTGCTATTCTTTGGAACTTCGCATTCAGATGCTTGTATCTTTCCTTTTCTCCTTTGCTTTTCGCCTCTCTTCTTTTCACAGCTATTTGTAAGGCTTCCCCAGAGAGCCATTTTGCTTTTTTGCATTTCTTTTCCATGGGGATGGTCTTGATCCCTGTCTCCTGTACAATGTCACGAACCTCATTCCATAGTTCATCAGGCACTCTATCTATCACATCTAGGCCCTTAAATCTATTTCTCACTTTCACTGTATAATCATAGGGGATTTGATTTAGGTCATACCTGAATGGTCTAGCGGTTTTCCCTACTTTCTTCAATTTGAGTCTGAATTTGGTAATAAGGAGTTCATGATCGGAGCCACAGTCAGCTCCCGGTCTGTTTTTGTTGACTGTATAGAACTTCTCCATCTTTGGCTGCAAAGAATATAATCAGTCTGATTTCGGTGTTGACCATCTGGTGATGTCCATGTGTAGAGTCTTCTCTTGTGTTGTTGGAAGAGGCTGTTGCTATGACCAGTGCATTTTCTTGGCAAAACTCTATTAGTCTTTGCCCTGCTTCATTCCACATTCCAAGGCCAAATTTGCCTGTTACTCCAGGTGTTTCTTGACTTCCTACTTTTGCATTCCAGTCCCCTATAATGAAAACGACATCTTTTTTAGGTGTTAGTTCTAAAAGGTCTTGTAGGTCTTCATAGAACCATTCAATTTCAGTTTCTTCAGCGTTACTGGTTGGGGCATAGACTTGGATTACTGTGATATTGAATGGTTTGCCTTGAAAACGAACAGAGATCATTCTGTCATTTTTGAGATTGCATCCAAGTACTGCATTTCAGACTCTTTTGTTGACCATGATGGCTACTCCATTTCTTCTGAGGGATTCCTGCCCACAGTAGTAGATATAATGGTCATCTGAGTTAAATTCACCCATTCCAGTCCATTTTAGTTTGCTGATTCCTAAAATGTTGACGTTCACTCTTGCCATCTCTTGTTTGACCACTTCCAATTTGCCTTGATTCATGGACCTGACATTCCAGGTTCCTATGCAATATTGCTCTTTACAGCATCGGACCTTGCTTTTATTACCAGTCACATCCACAGCTGCATATTGTTTTTGCTTCGGCTCCATCCCGTCATTCTTTCTGGAGTTATTTTTCCACTGATCTCCAGTAGCATATTGGGCACCTACTGACCTGGGGAGTTCCTCTTTCAGTATCCTATCATTTTGCCTTTTCATACTGTTCATGGGGTTCTCAAGGCAAGAATACTGAAGTGGTTTGCCATTCCCTTCTCCAGTGGACCACATTCTGTCAGACCTCTCCACCAGGACCCACCCGTCTTGGGTTGCCCTGCAGGCATGGCTTAGTTTTATTGAGTTAGACAAGGCTGTGGTCCTAGTGTGATTAGACTGACTAGTTTTCTGTGAGTATGGTTTCAGTGTGTCTGCCCTCTGATGCCCTCTTGCAACACCTACCATCTTACTTGGGTTTCTCATACCTTGGGCGTGGGGTATCTCTTCATGGCTGCTCCAGCAAAGCGCAGCCAACTCACCTACAAATGTACCTTTCATACAGAAACCAGTCAATCTAGAGCCCATATACCTTACCATCCACTTTATCAGACTCACATACACCAGGCTGTTATCCACCTGCCAAGGTCACACCAGGGCTAGGTACCAGACAACTAAGGACAGCTTCTATGCCTCATGGCCTGTTGAAACTAGCCAACTGGAAACCTGTTTAACCCCTCCCATTTCTTCCCAACAAAATTATAAGAGGCTCTTGACCACGTTTCCCTCTGCCTCCTATGCTTCTTGATCAAACCTGGTGTTTTTTTATGTGGCCTCTGAATGCTGTAGCATATTTCTTGTTTCTAGGGAAATGTAAGTACGGTAAACTTCTGGATGACAGCTATTCTCATATCTGTGTGTATTTCCATACCTAATGAAAACATATCCCAGGTAAGCCTGAAAATTTTTCAAAGTAGATTAGCTTGTTTTTTAGTTAAGTTAGTTTAGTGTAGTTAATTCAAACTACATTACAATAAAAGTACTTGTAAATGTATATATTATAAATTCTAGGGCGTCTGCTTAAATTTTTTAATGCAATTACTATTCTAGAAAGGAGAGAAAATGAAATAATATAAAATGTGCAGTTAAAACCACAGAAGGCAAAAAGATAAAAAAAGGAAAATGGAAGATTTTAAAAAGAAACAGGGAACAAGGATAATAAATAGAAAATAGACAAAAGTCAACATCCATTTATGATTTTTAAGAACTCTCAACTAACTGGGTATGAAGGTAACATATAGCAATAAAGACCACATCCAACCCCACACCTAACATCACATCCACTGTTAAAAAGATGAAAAGATTTTCCTCTAAGAACAAGAATAAGACAAAAATGCCCACTATCACCATTTTCATACAGCATAGTATGGAAGTCCTAGCCAAGGCAATGAGACAAGGAAAAAAAAGACATTCAAAATGGGAAAACAACAAGTAAAACTGTCACTATTGCCAAATTACAAGATATTATACATATAAAATCCTAAAACTACACATACACACACACACACACACACACACACACACAAAAATACCCTGTTAGAACTAATAGATTAATTCAGTAGAGTTTCTAGACATTAATAATACATTATCAGTAAAATAAATTAAGTAAACACTCCCACTTACAACCATATTAAAAAGAACAAAATATAATCAAGGATATGAATTATACACTGAAAATCGTTAGACAATGAGGAAAGAAACTGCTGCTGTTGCTGCTGCTGCTAAGTCGCTTCAGCCGTGTCCAACTCTATGCAACCCCATAGACGGCAGCCTACTAGGCTCCCCCGTCCCTGGGATTCTCCAGGCAAGAACCCTGGAGTGGGTTGCCATTTCCTTCTCCAATGCATGAAAGTGAAAAGTGAAAGTGAAGTCGCTCAGTCCTGTCTGACTCTTAGTGACCCCATGAACTGCAGCCTACTAGGCCCCTCCATCCATGAGACTTTCCAGGCAAGAGTACTGGAGTGGGTTGCCATTGCCTTCTCCAGAAAGAAACTGAGAAAGACACAAATAAGTGAAAAGATATTCCATGTTCATGGAATTAATATTGTTAAGAATTATTGTTAAGAATTAATATTGTTAAAATGTCCATTTTACCCAAGGCTATCTACAGGTTCAGTGCAACCTCTATCAAAATTCTAACAACAATTTTCACCAAAATAAAACAATCCTAAAATTTGAATGGTAGACAAATGACTCCAAATAGTTGAAGAAATCTTAAGAACAACTAATAAAGCTGGAGGTATCATGTTTCCTGATTTCAAACTATATTACAAAGCTGTAGTGATCAAAACAGTATTAAATTCTGTAACTATTTGTGATGATAGATGTTAACTAGATTTTTGTGGTTATCATTTTGCAATATATACAAATAACAAATCACTATGTTTTACACCTGAAACTAATATTAATGTATGTCAGTTAAGCCTGAATAAGAAATTTATACAATATGGTACACCCAGTTCAGTTCAGTCGCTCAGTCGTGTCCGACTCTTTGCAACCACATGAATTGCAGCACGCCAGGCCTCCCTGTCTATCACCAACTCCCAGAGTTCACCCAAACTCATGTCCATCAAGTCAGTGATGCCATCCAGCCATCTCATCCTCTGTCATCCCCTTTTCCTCCTACCTCCAATCCCTCCCAGCATCAGAGTCTTTTCCAATGAGTCAATTCTTCGCATGAGGTGACCAAAGTATTGGAGATTCAGCTTTAGCATCATTCCTTCCAAAGAACACCCAGGACTGATGTCCTTTAGAATGGACTGGTTGGATCTCCTTGCAGTCCAAGGGACTCTCAAGAGTGTTCTCCAACACCACAGTTCAAAAGCATCAATTCTCCGGCGCTCAGCTTTCTTCACAGTCCAACTTTCACATCCATACATGACCACTGGAAAAACCATACCCTTGACTAGACAGACTTTGTTGGCAAAGAAATGTCTCTGCTTTTGAATATGCTATCTAGGTTGGTCATAACTTTTCTTCCAAGGAGTAAGCGTCTTTTAATTTCATGGCTGAAATCACCATCTGCAGTGATTTTGGAGCCCAAAAAAATAAAGCCCGACACTGTCTCCACTGTTTCCCCATCTATTTCCCATGAAGTGATGGGACCAGATGCCATGATCTTAGTTTCCTGAATGTTGAGCTTTAAGCCAACTTCTTCACTCTCCTCTTTCACTTTCATCAAGAGGCTTTTTAGTTCCTCTTCACTTTCTGCCATAAGGGTGGTCCAAAGATCAATGGAACAAAGTAAAGAGTCCCTTAGACTGCAAGGAGATCAAACCAGTCAATCTTAAAGGAAATCAATCCTGAATATTCATTGGAAGGACTGATGCTGAAGCTGAAACTCCAATACTCTGGCCACCTGATGCGAAGAGCCAACTCATTAGAAAAGACCTGATGCTGGGCAAGATTGAAGGCAGGAGGAGAAGGGGACAACAGAGGATGAGATGGTTGGATGGCATTACCAAGTCAATGGACATGAGTTTGAGCAAGCTCCAGGAGATGATGAAGGACAGGGAAGCCTGGCATGCTGCAGTCCATAAGGTCGCAAAGAGTTGGACATAACTGAGCCACTGACAACAACAACCACTGCATCAAAAATAATAAAATACTTAGCAATAAACCCACCTAAGGAGAAAAAAGACCTGTACTCAGAAAACTAAAAATGCTGAGAAAAGAAATCAAAGATGACATAAACAGATGAAAAGATATAACACGCTGTTAGATTGGAATACTCAATATTGTCAAATGATTATAATACCCAAGGCAGTCTACAGATTTGATACAATTGTTATCAAATTACCAACAGCATTTTCCACAGAACTATAATAATAAATTATACAATTTCTATGGAAGTACATAAGACCCTGAATAGCAATCTTGAGAAAGAAAAAATGGAGTTGCAGGAATCAGGCTCCCTGACTTCATACTATAGAAAAAAAAGAAAAGCTATAGTAGTCAAAATAGCGTGGCACTGGTACAAAAAACAGAAATATTGGCCTTTCCTCGGGCTTTGGGTGAAAGGGGACCAAGAGCAAGGACTGAGAATAAAAACAAATTTCTAGGAAATACCCGATTCTTCTATAGCTATGGTAATAAATAAGCTCCAGAGCTGGCTTTAGATTTATCTAATCAATCAATATGTCTTTTATAATTGTGGTAGCAAGTACATACCAGTACAGATTTTAAATCTGTTTTGTGGATGGCAGTTTGAATCACTGTACATGCTACTAAAAGTCAACTAAATATATAAGTATAAAAATCACAGTGTAGCCTTACTTTTCTGGAGCACTATAATTAGCTCCCTTTGCTACTTTTTATATAGCTTTCTGTAAAAGGGATAAAACTCAACAGAAAACAGCAGATTATGAATATCTGATGACTGTTCCCTCCAGCAACAGCCTGCTTCCTCTAAACACATAACAAAGAATTGAATACAGTAATAAAAGTTACCCTGAAATAGAAAAATAATCAATGTCACATAATTTTAAAAAGCACATGAATGTACACAAATTATTAATTTTGAAGAAAATTATTTTATTTGATATTTTGATATTTATTTGATATTTTTTCTTATTGATATTTCTGGTCATTAATTTTGAGGAAAATAGTTTAATAACATTAAAATAGCATTGATTCTATAATAAATATTGATGCAAGCATACCACTACTCAAAACAAACAGACTTACAAAGGCCAAATGCTTTTTAAAACAGTAAATTATAATCTGTTCAGCTTGTAAATATTCTTATTTTTAAAGAAATTTTATACAGTTTAATTTTAATTATTTTAATAATTTAATTATAATTATTTAATTTTAATTATTATCCTAATTAGTAATAATAATACTATTAAAGGGTGAACAAACTTAGCAGTATATATACTCATGCATTGAAATATTTAGGAAATTTTGGAACATGAGAAAAATCAGAGCCAACTTGTTAGTAATTACATACCAGAGCAACTCCTCCAACAGCGAGCTTACCACATATTTCTCCAGGAACTGTGACTCCTATAAAAGTAGGATTTTTCTTGAAGCTAAAAAATAACAATTTTCTTTATAATTACCTTTCAATAGTATTATTAATAATTTTTACAGCATTATTTAACAAATATGATATCCTAAGTACCACGCTACACTGAATTTTACTATTTGAATATATTTTTCTCAAACTTTCAATGATAAGAATGCTTCAATACATATCTATAATCCCTCAATCTGATAACTATCCAGAATAATAAGAAGGATGAAGCATGATAATTTATGCAAAACACCATTGACTAATGCTTATAATTTTATGCAGGTTCCCTCTACATTTATGACTCTAAAAATTCAATTTTATGTGACCTCCTCATTTATCTTTTCACTAAACATATTACTAAGTATATTACTATTACTAAGTATAAATAAGTTTTCTCTGCATTAGAATCTAGATATTCGTGTGATTAGAAAATAAAATCACAAAAATTAATCAGATGAGAGAAAAGAATGTAGAGATAACAGGTAGTAAAAGTTTATAAGCCAAGAGAAGTAAAAAAAAAAATTATGTCACTCATAATTAACCTCCTTTAGTTATTTCAATACTTTTATGTAACTTTACTTTTTTCAGGTAATTTTATGTTGGATGATACAAGTTTTTAAGTATTATTTCATATTAGCTACTTGAGGACAAAGATTTTAACCTACATTTTTTCCTCATCCTATGAAAGAAAGTGAAGTCGTTCAGTCATGTCTGATTCTTTGCAACCCATGGACTGTAGCCTATGGTGTCTACCAAATTTACAGAACTCAGTATACATTAAGAAAATGTTTATTTTTCATAATTAATATGTAAAATCATTTGATGTTATTTCTTTATTTATAGAAATATGAGATACTATACTCACGCAAATAAGTATGCCGTATGATGAGTTCCGGAGGTAAATTCATACTTCCAGTTTAAAAATTGATATAAAACATTATGAGGAGGTCCTTCAGTAGAAATTTTATTTTTATCTGACCAAATCTCTATGGAAGATATTCTAATAGTAAGTTTTAACTGGATAAGCATCTAAATGGAGAAAATAAATGAAAATTTTTATATAAATTTGAACATTGTATTACATTTTTGTAAAGGTATATTTAAGACATTTAATTCAGTATTTTGAATGTGGAAACTCTTCAAAAGTATGGCAAAATATTACATGCTGCTGCTAAGTGGCTTCAGTCATGTCTAACTCTGTGCCACCCCATAGACGGCAGCCAACCAGGCTCCCCCATCCTTGGGATTCTCCAGGCAAGAACACTGGAGTGGGTTGCCATTTCCTTCTCCAACGTATGAAAGTGAAAAGTGGAAGTCAAGTCGCTCAGTCGTGTCTGACGCTTCACGACCCCATGGACTGCAGCCTACCAGGCTCCTCCACCCATGGGATTTCCCAGGCAAGAATACTGGAGCAGGGTGTCATTGCCTTCTCTGAAATATTACATACATCAATTCATAGTATCTATATTTTTACAAAATAAATTTTTAAAATAGTTTAAATAACTTACGGTGTTAACAAGGCCAATGATCTGAATAATCTTCTGTGTTACAGTATTTATATCAGAACCCATGTAATCAAACTGAAAAAGATACATTATTATTTAAAAATAATGGATACTATTAATATACCACACATGTACAATATGCTACATACTAAAGTAGCCAGAGACTTCCCTGGTGGCTCAGACGGTAAAGCTTCTGTCTACAATGTGGGAGACCTGGGTTCGATTCCCTGGAGAAGGAAACGGCAACCCACTGCAGTACTCTTGCCTAGAAAATCCCATGGATGGAGGAGCTTGGTGCAGGCTACTGTCCATGGGGCCGCAGAGTCGGGCAGGACTGAGCGATTTCACTTCAAAGTAGCCAGAAGGTTACATTCCAACTGAAATCCATGAAATGCTTATTTACATTTATATATGTAAATGAACCATACTTTGCATATGCATGAACAATACTTTGAATAAATTACTTAAATCTATGTTATTTACAAAATAGATAACTAAAAATATATAATAAAATGATTTTTTTAATTTTAATTGGAGGCTAATTACATTACAATATTGTAGTGGTTTTTGCCATACATTGACATGAATCAGCCATGGGTTACATGTGTTCCCGTGTAAATAATGTTTTAAATAATGTTTAAAGCACTTAACTTGTGGCATTATTTATTGTTCATGAAAATTGAATCATAAAATTTATTTCATAATGTACTTATTTCTAAAATAATACATATAATCATGAACTAAAAAAATGTATGCATAAAGAGGGAAAATCTTTAATAAAAGGTTTACTCTTAAAGTGATCATGGACACTGTGTTAGGATACATCCTCTGACATCACCATGTAACTTGTATTTTTAACGCTTCTTTATTCCAATCAGCTCTTTCTATGTCTAACTGCTTTAAAATGCCAGGAAAATGTTAAAAAAACAATGGTGAATATCAGAAATGTGAGTTTTGCTCATGATTTTTCACTGGAAATCCTCAAATATTTCATCATTAAATAGTGTCCAGTTTAAGATGGATATTTTAGATTATGTTGAGAAACATTTATAAATATTCTCATTTATAAAACTTATTAAAAATAAAGTTGAATTTTTATAGAAAGCGTTTCTCAAGCATACCAAAATAATAATCATTTTTATCTTCTGATGTATTGATGCAATACACTTCATTATTACTTAATATTAAGCCATTATTATATTCCTTGAATAAAACATTACATTTTGTTAATATACTATCAAAATTAATAAAATATTTTGTTTAGAAGTTTGTAGCTTTCAGAAATATGGCCTATGGGTCATGTGTGTATGCATGCATACTTTATCAGAATTGAGCAAATAAATGTTGCTTACTATATATTAAAGCACTGCCTAAAATTAAGTTGCTTGTTGTCTCTACACTCTAGAATTATATTAGCTTATGAATTATATTTTCCTAAAACATTTTTTTAAACTCTCCTTTAAAATTATCTATATTTAACACAGGAAATTGATCCACTCAAATTCTTTATATTTTCATTTTCTTGAAATATAATTGACATATACATGCATGTGCGGTAAGTTGCTTCAGTCATGCCTGACTCTTTGCAGCCCTATGGACTGCAGCCCTCAAGCCTCCTCAGTCCATGGGATTCTTCAAGCAAGGAAACTGGAGTGGGCTGCCAGTGCCTTCCTCTAGATCTTCCCAACCGAGGGATTGAACCTGCGTCTCTGAGGTCTCTTATCTTGGCAGGTGGGTTCTTTACCCCTAGTACCACCTGGGTTTCATTGTGTTATGATGTACATGAACGTGAAGTGAAAGGGAAAATCGAGTCCAATTCTGCAACTGAGAGTCAATTCCAGCCTGGTTGATAAGAAGTCCAGGGTGCCTGAAGAGGAGATGGGGTCTGGAATTCTCAAAGAGGAGGAAAGGAAAAAGGTCTTCTTTTCTCTACATTCCATAGACTTAGTCACATAAAATATTTTTTTCTTTAAGCCTGATGGTTACAAAACAAACAACTCAGTTTACTCTGTAATAAGGATTATCAGTTCAGTTCAGTCACTCAGTCGTATCCGACTCTGCGACCCCATGAATCACAGCAAGCCAGGCCTCCCTGTCCATCACCAACTCCCGGACTTCACTCAGACTCACGTCCATTGAGTCTGTGATGCCATCCAGCCATCTCATCCTCTGTCGTCCCCTTCTCCTCCTGCCCCCAACCCCTCCCAGCATCACAGTCTTTTCCAAGGAGTCAACTCTTCGCATGAGGTGGCCAAAGTACTGGAGCTTCAGCTTTAGCATCATTCCTTCCAAAGAAATCCCAGGGCTGATCTCCTTCAGAATGGACTGGTTGGATCTCCTTGCAGTCCAAGGGACTCTCAAGAGTCTTCTCCAACACCACATTTCAAAAGCGTCAATTCTTTGGCGCTCAGCCTTCTTCACAGTCCAACTCTCACATCCATACATGACTACTGGAAAAACGATAGCCTTGACCAGACAGACCTTAGTCAGCAAAGTAATGTCTCTGCTTTTGAATATGCTATCTAGGTTGGTCATAACTTTTCTTCCAAGGAGTAAGTGTCTTTTAATTGCATGGCTGCAGTCACCATCTGCAGTGATTTTCAAACCCCCCAAAAATAAAGTCTGACACTGTTTCCACTGTTTCCCCATCTATTTCCTATGAAGTGATGGGACCGGATGCCATGATCTTCGTTTTCTGAATGCTGAGCTTTAAGCCAACTTTTTCACTCTCCTCTTTCACTTTCATCAAGAGGCTTTTTAGTTCCTCTTCAATTTCTGCCATAAGGGTGGTGCCATCTGCATATCTGAGGGTATTGATATTTCTCCTGGCAATCTTGATTCCAGCTTGTGCTTCTTCCAGTCCAGCGTTTCTCATGATGTACTCTGCATATAAGTTAAATAAGCAGGGTGACAATATACAGCCTTGACGTACTCCTTCTCCTATTTGGAACCAGTCTGTTGTTCCATGTCCAGTTCTAACTGTTGCTTCCTGACCTGCATACAGATATCTCAAGAGACAGATCAGGTGGTCTGGTATTCCCATCTCTCTCAGAATCTTCCACAGTTGATTGTGATCCACACAGTCAAAGGCTTTGGCATGGTCAATCAAGCAGAAATAGATGTTTTTCTGGAACTCTCTTGCTTTTTCCATGGTCCAGCAGATGTTGGCAATTTGATCTCTGGTTCCTCTGCCGTTTCTAAAACCAGCTTGAATATCAGGAATTTAATGGTTCACGTATTGCTGAAGCCTGGCTTGGAGAATTTTGAGCATTACTTTACTAGCATGTGAGATGAGTGCAATTGTGCGGTAGTTTGAGCATTCTTTGGCATTGCCTTTCTTTGGAATTGGAATGAAAACTGACCTTTTCCAGTCTGTGGCCACTGCTGAGTTTTCCAAATTTGCTGCCATCTTGAGTGCAGCACTTTCACAGCATCATCTTTCAGAATTTGAAATAGCTCACCTGGAATTCCATCACCTCCACTAGTTTTGTTCATAGTGATGCTTTCTAAGGCCTTCTTGACTTCACATTCCAGGATGTCTAGCTCTAGATGAGTGATCACCCCATCGTGATTATCTGGGTCATGAAGATCTTCTTTGTACAGTTCTTCTGTGTATTCTTGCCACCTCTTCTTAATATCTTCTGCTTCTGTTAGGTCCATACCATTTCTGTCTTTTATTGAGCCCATCTTTGCATGAAATGTTCCCTTGGTATCTCTAATTTTCTTGAAGAGATCTCTAGTCTTTCCCATTCTGTTCTTTTCCTCTATTTCTTTGCACTGATCACTGAAGAAGGCTTTCTTATCTCTTCTTGCTATGCTTTGGAACTCTGCATTCAGATGCTTATATCTTTCCTTTTCTCCTTTGCTTTTCTTTTCACAGCTATTTGTAAGGCCTCCCCAGAGAGCCATTTTGCTTTTTTGCATTTCTTTTCCATGGGGATGATCTTGATCCTTGTCTCCTGTACAATGTCACGAACCTCATTCCATAGTTCATCAAGCACTCTATCTATCACATCTAGGCCCTTAAATCTATTTCTCACTTCC